>NC_045965.1:56162046-56249221 GCF_010909765.2 Amblyraja radiata | reverse complement strand
CTCACCTCCCCCCTTACCCCCCTCTCACTCCCCCATTATCCTCCTCCCCTTGCCCTCCTCCCCTCCCCCCTTGCCCTCCCCTCATCTCTGCAGAAGTCAGGCGAAGCCGCAACAGGTGAAGGCAGAGGCATCAGGTTACATTGGCATTTGATGGGTGGGCTGCTGTGTCCGGGTGTCTGTCAGTATGTGTCTGTGTGTGGGGTGGATGGGGGGGGGGGGGGGGGGGGGTTCCCTGCTCCCAGTTCAAGTGGAATGTTCTGGCTCTTCAATGTCCGAAAGCAGAAATCCAATCAAAATGCATTTGGGAAAACTTGCACTGGCGAAGCGATTCAGTTGAAATAAATACGCCGATTTATCTTCTGCCAGCGCTTTTTCTTGCATGCATGGATTTAACACTTACAAATCCTAACATCATCCAGAGTACTGTAGTGATCCAGTGCTTGACTGTTGCATAATACCAACGATGAATTAGATTGTGATAAAAGCCTTCCAGATTTCATAGGAGTTAGGATTTGTAAATTTACATGTCTGTGAGTGTAGTGCGATACTCTCATCAGTATCTGACTAGTAGACTTGTGCCTCGGTCATACCTCACGCTGTTGGAAATAGTAAAACTAGACTGGAAGTAATCACAGGTCATTTCTCGTTAACTAACGATCCGACGAGGACATTTTAATTAAAATAGTTAATGACCTTTGCCCCTGAGTTGGAGGTAGAGGTGAAAAAAAAGTAATGATCATGGGTGGAACATCTTGGTATGTAAGGAAAACTGTTTTTTTAATGGAAGATTAATTGAGCAGTTTTCCTCTGATACGTAGTGATAATATATTTCAACATTTATTTCCCGTAACAAGAATATCACGTATATTCACTCAGGTAGCTGCGTCGACCTATAAGGTTTCTGAAATTAAAGATTAACTTTCTCTTTTATTGGTCTGGTCGAGTAATCCAACAATCCTGAAACGTAAATTGAAATAAACATGTGTGCAATGCACATACCTGAGGTAAGCATGCGAGTCTGGGGAACACTAACATACTGTTCTGCAAGATGACAGGATACTAAAGACCTTTTGATACATTTCTGGTTGCGAAAGGAAGAAAAAAGAGTAAATATCCTTAAATATATTTTCAACCCTTTAATGGAATTTAGAAATGGTTTATTTACATTTCATGTTTAAAAATATTCATTGATAATAAGTAATTGGAGGATCACTCTGCTCCAACATTACCACAAATAAACAAATTTGCGTGAATCTGTGATCTAGAAAAAAATGCAAAAAATAGAATCTGGCGTAAAGTCTAGAAACAGGGTTATTATATGAGTGTGCCGTATTTGAGAGAGTTTTTACAGGCCAATAACACATCCAAAGAGCAGGTTATAAAATATCAGGAATACATTTCAAAAGTGATTCAATTTAAGAATATCTTTCTGAAAAATAGTTTTCATTATCTGCATTTAATAAATACTGAAGTTTCCAGTGTTTGCAATAAGTAGATATTGTCTTTTAGATATTTGCAGTCATTATCGTGGTTGATTTATTCTCCGACATTTCTGCAGAATCACATGCAGGCTGGTAAATGTGAAAAGTAGAAACAAAGAATTGCAGATGCTGGTTTACAAAAAAAGACAGAAAATGCCAGTCCGGCAGCATCTCTGGAGAACATGGATAGGTTATGTTTAGGATCGGGACCCGAAACATAACCTATCCATGTTCTCCAGAGATGCTGCCTGACCTGCTGACTTACTCCAGCATTTGTGTCATTTTTCCGGAAAATGTGAATATCGTTCAGCAAGAAAATGGAAAGAATTATTGAATGAGATAGCTGATTAAATGCCAATGTTCAAGATATTAGAACTGGGTTGAAATCCAGCCCAGACTGACATGCTGAATTGGACTTATGGAAACCACATTTGAAGAGACAATGACCTGCAGATGCCAGTTTACAAAGAAGGACACCAAGTGCTGAAGTAACTCAGATGGTCAGGCAGCATCCTTGGAGAACATGGAGAGGTGACGTTTCGGGTTGTGACCCTTCTTAAGACTATATTAGAGTTGTCTCAATCCTGTCTCAGTTCAGCATTGGCAGTTTGTGTCTCAATCCAATCCTTGTTGGATCCCAAATATGCAGTAACAGTCATAGACTGTTGATGTAAAAAATAGAAACTGTCAACAATACTGATGCATGTTGTGGTGTTTGGAGGTTGAGTCATGTATTTTAATTAGCATAAGGAATCACAATTGCAAATTGAATAGTGCTGCACAAAACTGAGACTAAATTTTGATGAATTTGGCAAATTAAGTAATTTGAAACTTTCTACTGCAGGTAGTAATCTCTCTCATTCTTGATAAGCACAAAAACAAAATTGTATATAAAATGTAAATGATCTATTTTGCGAGTCGCGAGTTTAATGACCATATGCACCAGGAATGGAACAATGCAATTCTAACTTGCTGCAGCTATATTGGCACAATAATGCACCAACAAAACAAATAAATATACAATAAACAGTACAATAGATCATCAGCAAACTAGACCATAATAGTGCAAACCAAAGTACATAGTGCCACCAAAACAAAGGCCATGGTAAATCGTTGCTGAGGTCAGGTTATGGTTAAGTTTGTGCAGCATTACAGAGCTGGGGACATTTTGCAGATATGTTCCAATTTTTCAAGCTTTCAGCATTTTTGCTCTTCTCCCTAATAGGTAGCATCCTATTAATTCTGTGCTAAATTCCCTGTTGCCTTTTTAGAACATGGAGCGCAAAACTGCATACATTTATTTAATGTTTTATATTGATTTACCCTTGTATCTCAAATTTGCATTAACATGTTTGCCTTAAAACCTAGTATTTTGTTAGTCTGTGTTGTGAACATTACTGTGCATTGTGATGTGAAAATTCAATAGTGTCCAAATAACATCTTGTAAAACTGGAAGAGGTAACTTACAATAACGTTTAATCACTTATTGAAACATTTGATTAAAATATGTTCTAAATATGTCTCTCTGTTTATATTTAAAATTATACACCTCTGTGAACTTCCAACCTATAGGAGCCACTAAAAAGAGTCAATAATGGTAAATAATTTATAGTAATAGTGATGGTAAATGGTTTATAATAAATCTAACATGAATGGGGAAAAATTAGATATTCAACAAAGTAGAGAAAATATCTAATTCAGATTAACAAGATAGTGAAACACGTCAAACAGACATAGGCTAATGAAATACAGGGTTGACAAAAGTGCTGGAGAAACTCAGCGGGTGCGGCAGCATCTATGGAGCGAAGGAAATAGACAACGTTTCGAGCCGAAACCCTTCCTCAGACTGATCAAATACAGGGTTTCATGGCAAAGGATGTTAATGAAGAGAAGAAAATAAAGGATTATTGAACAGAACCAAATGATAATGGAATATAACTCTAGAACGTCTCCAGCTATAAATTCCTCGGGGTACATATCTCGGAGGATTTGTCCTGGTCCCTCAACACCTCCAAGCTGATCAAAAAGGCACAGCAGCGCCTTTACTTCCTGAGGAGGCTCAAGAAAGCCCACCTGTCCCCCCAGATACTGACCAACTTTTACCGCTGTACCATCGAGAGCATCTGACCACCTGCTTCACGGTATGGTACAGCAGCTGCACTGTTGCGGACAGGAAGGCACTACAACGGGTGGTGAAAACCGCGCAGCACATCATCGGTGCCCCGCTCCCTGCCATGGATGTCCTCCACCGAAAACGGTGTCTGAGACGGGCTGGGAAGATCATTAAAGACCCCTCCCACCCCAACTATGGACTGTTTGCCCTCCTCCCATCAGGGAGACGGTACAGGAGCCTCAGGTCTCGTACCAGCAGGATGAGGAACAGCTTCTACAATTATACCATCACATTGCTGAACTCGGAGTTCCGCCGATAGATTTCTCCGGTCCCTCCATCCCCAATGTTTAATTATTCTGTATTTTTGATTATTCTGTATCTTCTTTTTTTAAATTTCTATATGCACTACAGGTGCACAACCTTTTATCCAGAGTTCCGGAAACCGAAAAGCTCCGAAAACCGGACATTTTTTCCAGGATGTCGTCTGCACACCAAAGCTCGCGTTTGGCGCCAAACTTGACCCGAAACGACCCACGGTCAACCCAGGTCTGTACTACTGTAGCGGCTGCCTCCTCCCCGGAGACCGGGGAGACACTTAAACATCTGTAAATCATTGCTTAAATGTTAGTCAGTTAGTTTGGAGGGCTTTTATGTGAAGGGGGAAACTTTAATTCTTAGTCCCCTACCTGGTCGGAGAGGCGGGGAGCGGGCAATGCCTTACCGGGTCGCCGTGCGGTAAGCTCCGGAGCGCTGTGGCCGCCGACTCCCAACATCGCGGAGCTGGGGCTGCGGGCGTCCGGCCGCGGGCGGCGCCGATTGTAGCTCCGACCCCGGCAACTCTGCCCCTGGCTGCGCGGCGCTCCAAATCCAGCGCGGCACGCGGCAGGACGCCCGCAGCCCCAGCTCCGCAATGTTGTGTGTCAGCGGCAACAGCGCTCCGGAGCTTACCGCACAGCGACCCGGTAAGGCATTGCCCGGCTCCCCGCTGGTTTACCAGCGCTGCGACGCCGCCGACTCCCAACATCGCGGAGCTGGGGCTGCGGGCGTCCGGCCGCGGGCGGCGCTGGATTTGGAGCACCGCGCAGCCAGGGGTAGAGTTGCCGGGGTCGGAGCTCCATCCGGCGCCGCCCGCGGCTGGACGCCCGCAGCCCCGGCTCTGCGATGTTGGGAGTCGGCGGCCACAGCGCACCGGAGCTTACTGCACGGCGACCCGGTAAGGCATTGCCCGCTCCCCGCCTCTCCGACCAGGTAGGGGGCTAAGAATTAAAGTTTCCCCCTTCACCCCCCCCCCCCACCACATAAAATCCCTCCAAACTAACTGACTAACATTTAAGCAATGATTCCCCGGTCTCCGGGGAGGAGGCAGCCGCTCCAGACTTTTCAAGCCGCCCGCGCTACCTACCTAATCTACGCTAAAAATCTTCCATTTGGAAATCCGAAAAATTCCGAAATCCGAGAATTGTCTGGTCCCAAGGCTTTAGGATAAAAGGTTGTGCACCTGTACTACTACGGACTGACGCAAAACTGCATTTCGTTGTTCCCATACTCAGTATTTGTGCAATGACATTAAAGTTGAATTAAATTGAATTGAATTGAATAGAAACAAAGAAGTGCAGATGATGGTTAAAACACAAAAGGATGCAAAGTGCTGGAGGTGGGTCAGGCAGCATCCTTGGAGAACATCGATGCCCCCCCTCCCCCCTACCTCACAGTCTGGTGAAGGATCTCGAGTCGAAACGTCACCTATCCATGTTCTCCAGGGATGCTGTCTGACCCGCTGAATTACGCCAGTACTTTGTGTCCTTTTATGGATTATAACTACTGTGCTACTTGTGTAGTGCATAAGAAAAACATTGATTCTTTGAGCCAAGTATCCTGTTGCTCAGAATAAACAAGGAACTGCAGATGTTGGTTTACAAACAAAAACACAGTGCTGGAGAAACTTAGTGAGTCAGGCAGCATCTCTGGAGAACATGGTCAGAAGTAGGGTCCCGACCCCAATGTTACCCATCCATCCATGTTCTCCAGAGAGGGTGCCTGACCCGCTAAGTAACTCCAGCACTTTGCGTCTTATCCTGTTTCCCAGTTGTACTTTCTAAGTGTATAAAATGCCATTAGGCTTTCCCCGTAACTATAATAACAAAAAATGTATATGACATAAGTTTCGACATCTGCATTTCTAACATAAACTGTCCGCGTAGAATTGCCTTGCTTTAATTCCAGCTTCTCCTATGGTTTTGACGTGCTGCAGCGCCACCCATTGTCAGAGTTTGTAATTACACTAGCACAACGTTTTCTTTAATTACAGAAGGATAGAAAGGAAATGTAAAAATAATAACAGAAATTATGAACTTAAAATTGAGAATATTATCACTTTACCAGAAACTTTAGTTTTAACTCCATGACCATAGAATATTGAATACTTCCATGATATAAAACAAATTAAATGATGTGTAGTTGTTAAAATCTTGGAGAAACCATAATAATTATAATTCCCTAAGTCTGCAAAATCCACCAAATTCAGTGACAGCATTAGTGAACCAAAATCGCTCTCCCAGGCCAAGATCGCCAGGCACCATCCTGCCTGTGGTCATTTGTGGTCTGATTGGTACTGGTCTTTTCTCGCCTCCAGGTCTTTACGTCTAACCTCCACCCCATCCCCTACTTCCAGTCTGAGGAAGGGTCCTGGCCTGAAACATCACCCATCCCTTTTCTCCAAAGATGCTGCATGACCCATTGAGTTACTCCAGCACTTGGTATCCTGTTTTGGTATAAACCAGCATCTGCAATTCTTTGTTTCTCCAAGATCTTTATTGTTAAGGTCCTAATAAAAGTCAGTCAGAAGCGTTGTGCAGTCCACATTGTTCATGTATCAAACTCTCAAAGGATACCTTATTCCAAGCTCTGTCATGACATGGTATTACAAGGTGGACAGTAGAAAAGGTTTAAAGATGATCCAAAAACCTTGAAAACTTGACATCTACACTAACTTATAGGAATCCCAACCTGATGATCATTGAAAATGGAGGAGTATTCAGGGTGGTGTTGAGAATCCAGAGCTCAGTGCAATTGGCAGAAGCCACATATTACCTCCAAACCACCCTCTAGACCTCCCATCAAGCTCCTCCTGTCCCATCTAGAATAGCCTGGAAGTTCCAACTGCCGTCATTAATACCCAGAAGTGGACTAGGAACCTGTTTACATTGATCCTGAAGGACCATCTAAGAAGAAGAAAATATTAAATTAGTATGTCAAATTTCAGGTTTCTGGTTAATGTGAGATCACACGTTAATGTATAAAACATATTCCAATGTGTATGCATAAAACAACAATGTACAAAGAATGTAAAAACTATTTCAAACATACTGTGACTCTTGGCCTGCAAACCGTATGATCGCTGCACAATATTGACTGGAAACATCAGCGTTTGCTATAAATTAGTTCCATCACATTTTTGACTTATTTCATAATATTTGTTATTGTATAATTTATTCAAAGGCAAATCAGCCAGATAACTACAACATATTTTTATTGGATTACTAGACCAAGTGCAGACCCAGTTATATATTCTGTCCAAACTTTTGAATTACCTCATGCCTTCCAGGATCCAAATTATTTATTTTAAAATTTGTGAATATATATATATATGTACCTAGGTAAATCACTTTATAATTTTTCTGGCTTCCTAGTGGAAATAAAATCTCTACATCATCAAATGTCCAACCAAGTCAGTGAATGGCCAATTGGATCAGTCCAGTAATATTCTCTATACAGCTTCGATTTTTCCTTTAAACTTATCCTTGATACAATTATTATCCAAATATATGCCTTGTTAGGCAGGAGAACAAAAAGGAAGTAACGGTAGAACAGGAGATTACATAAAACTATGCAGAGAGGCAGAAGGAAAGTGAAATCCTGAAGCAAGGCTTTTGTATTGTACTAAATTCAATCTATGTGCTTCATCTTTATTGGTAAATCTGCACTAGATAATATAGTGATAAGCAAATTTACATTCTTGAGGACAAAATGGAAGTAACAACTATCCTCTGTGTGAATTGTATAAATAAATATAAATTGGAAATCGCAGTGCTTGGTTTTATGAAAAATACATCTCATTGATGGACAATTTAGATCAGAATTAGAGATTGCAATGATATTGTATGCCTAGCACCATTTGTAGCATTGAATCATATGGTTCCATATTTCACATGGACCAAAGTGGACCTTGCTAGCAACACTCCTCATGCAAAACACAATTGATGCCCAAAATAAAACCAGGAGATAGCAGAAATGCTGAGAAGATCATGCAGTATGTGGGGAGAGAAAAAGCTCTCAACAACCTTTTATCAGATCTGGGAAAAGCTAGAACACAGAAATGTTTTAAGTTGCAGAGAAGGGGAAGGATATACTGGGTAAAAGAGAAAAAAAAATGAAAACCACCTATTAATATGATCTGAAACAAGGGTGGTGGTGTTCTTATTAATGACAGCAGATCTAACGGGAGAATTTGAAGAGTGTATATGTCTGCACTGCCACCTTCAGGAAACCTTGAACATGTACACCAACAACCCTTTTATCATCAGTACTTCCAAGGCTACAATGGTTTAATACATGTGTCTGAGCCTTATGTCCTCCCTCACTCATTTATTCTAAGGATTTAATTACTTCTACCATTGCTCAGCCCATCTTGCATACTCTCTTGTTATCAATATCATCCTGTAGCTGATGGTTACCCTCCTCATTTTCAATTGCACCACAATTTTCTGGATAAATAATGTATATAACAAATTAAAAGGTTCCCAGAACTGATTCTCATGGCACACTATTGGTCATAGGCTTCTATTCACAAGAATAAATTTCAACTATCATCCTCTGCCTCTTATCACCAACTCATTTTTGGATGCAAATTGTGAAATTGCCCTAGACTTCTATGTGAGCCTGTGCAAACATTTTATGGAAGTCCATGTGGATAGACTACACCAACCAAACTATACTCAACAATGCACTTAATGATACACAAAAAGCTGGAGCGACTCAGCAGGTCAGGCAACATCTCTGGAGAAAAGGAATAGGTGACTTTTGTGTCAAGACCCTTCTTCAAGCTAAAGACCCGTGGTGCCACATGTGAGAATGCAAAGGAAGATGAGAGACCATGGTATCAAATGGCAGATACTAGCATGGATATCAAGTTAGCTGGATGGCAGAAGGCAAATAGTGGCAATAAAGGGGGCTTTTTCTGGTTGGCTGCCAGTGACTAGCGGAGTTCCCCAAGGCTCAGCGCTGGGGCCACTGCTCTTCACATTGTATATTAATGATTTGGATGAGGGGATTGAAGGCTTTGTGGCCACGTTTGTGGAGGCAAAGTTAGTGGATATATTTAAGGCAGAGATGGATAGATTCTTGATTAGTACAGGTGTTAGAGGTTAGAGGAAAAATGCAGGAAAATTGGGTTAGGAGGGAAAGATGGATCAGCAATGATTGAATGGCAGAGTAGACTTGAATGGCCTAATTCTACTACATCTTATGATCTTATGACTCAAAGTTTTCTGCCACAGCTGCAACAATCCACTGCCTCGCCTGCCATCATATCCAGGGCTACATCACATCAGGACCATGGAATTTATAAATCTTAAGCCCACTAAGATATCAAATGTCTTCTTTCACTGGTAATTTGTTCTAGAATTCTACCATTCCCATTCTGAAGTCTCAAACCACAAGGTCGTTCTCCATAGTCTGTCCCAGACTTCTACACTCTGGTTAAAAATCATCATCTTCCTCTTCCTTCCATCATTTGATAACAATGTAATCCTCCTGGTTTTTGTCACCCCTGCTAAGGTGCTTTTCTGTTTAGGGTTCTCATTTTCCTCAGACTCTGTTTAAAAAAAAAATCCCATCTCATTTACCTAATCTTTCCCATAGCTTCGATAGTGCTCGTGTAAGTCTCCTCTGCACCCCTTTAGTGTTACTGTGTCTTTCTTGCAACATGGTGACCAGAATTATGTAGTTCTCTGACTGTGATCAAAATAGTGTTGGTTAAAATTCCAGCATTATCTCTCTGCTCTCATACTCTAAGCACCAACCAATGAAGGAAAATATTTGAAGGTAGACACAAAATGCTGGAGTAACTCAGCGGGACAGGCAGCAGCATCTCTGGAGAGAAGGAATGGGTGACGTTTCGAGTCGAGACCATTTCTTCAGACTGATATCAGGGGATTGGGCGGTACAGAGATAGAATGTAGTCGGAGACAGTAAGACTGGTGGGAGAACTGGGAAATATTTGCATTCCTTTGTTAATCATACCATTTAGCTATCCTGCGACCTTTAAAGATTGCCTTGTTATAGTTCCCCAAAGGCATTATCCCAAACTTCTCATGGTAAAACCATGTTTCTGATTAATTACTTTATCATCACAGTATATCTTCTGTTTGACAAGCTTCCCTTATCAGGTCAATGATGTGGGTGATTTTTCGACTATCTGCAAACCTTTCTACCATGCCCCTTAGAATTGTCTAAATCATTAAAATATAATTCAGGAATAAAGGGACTGAGTACTGAGCCCAATGGAACCCCTCTGTCTTTCATCTCATTGACTTTTACTTTTTGCCCAGCCTGTCAAGTGGAACCTTGTTGAAAGCCTTGCCAAAAACCATGAAGATTACATAGAACACACTTTTGCATTGACTTGTTACCACCTCAAATATAGTGTCAAATTAAATGGACACAATCTTCCTGTAATAAATCGTTGATTAATCTAAATGGTGCCGTTTTAAATTATGATTCATACAATGCCTCTGAATTGATTCGACCACTGAAGTTAATCACTGATCTGTAATTACTAAATTTGATCCAGCCTCTTGTTTAAACAAATATAAAACATTAGCATTCATCCAATCTTTTAACACCATGCCTATAGCCAAGGGGGATTGAAATGATGGTCAGAACTACTTCACTTTTTCCTCTTGCTTCTTCCAGCAGCTTGGAATATATTTAATTTGAGACTGGAGATTTATTCACCTACCAAGATGTTAAATCCATAGTACTTCCTCTAATACATCTTTTCCATCTCCTGCACTTTTAATCCTTAAATGCAGCATTGCCTTGTCCCCTTTGTTGAAGATAACCACAAAATGTTCATGAAAAGCTTTTCTCATATCCTCTGCCTTTTTACATAGGTTACACTTTTAGCTGCAAATAGTTCCTACATCTATCTTTGTCATCCTCATTCCTTTATGAACTTAAAAATACCTTTGATTTTACTTGTAATATTTTTGTCCTTTAGTTCAAACTATATAGTCTCTTTTCACAATCTTTCTAACAGCCTCCTTTCCTCAACCATTATTGTTTCTTTAACCAGTAACGCCACACCTCTCATTCTTATCTCCATCTCTACCTTGTCTAACAGCCCTATAAGCAGGAATGTTAAGCTGTCATTCTTGTTTCTCTAAGTCACGTTTCAGTAAAGTTTATATAATATACTTGCATCTGTGTCTTCAGCTCATTTTGCCTCAAATGCTATATTCTTTGCAGTAAAGTTAATGTTAACATTTTGAAACACGATTTTGTCCTTGTGCTTTAAAGAGTATGCCTCAAAACATATCATACTTACAAAATTGTTACACATTCTTATCAAATTACTTCATAAAAATGTGAGCTATTTGCTGGGAGTTATTACAATATCTCCCTGAATGTGTGTGTACGGAGGGTGGGAATGTTCTATTGGGTGTAATGAATGTGTTTCTAAAGACGTTTTGCAGAAATAGACAGGAGTAATGGCTCATGGTATATAAATGATCTGAATGGCTCATACTGGGATTTTAAAACAAAATTGATCGAGTTAGGTATTTGATGTGCAAAGATGACACAAAGCTGGGTGGCAGTGTGAGCTGCAATGAGGATGCTATGAGGCTGCAGGGTAACTTGGATAGGTTGGGCGAGTGGGCAGATGCAGTATAATGTGGATAAATGTGAGGTTATCCACTTTGATGGCAAGAACAGGAAGGCAGATTATTATCTGAATGGTGTCAGATTAGAAAAAGGGGAAGTGCAACGAGACCTGGGCGTGCATGTACATCAGTCATTGAAAGTAAGCATGCAAGTACAGCAGGCAGCGAAGAAAGCTCATGGCATGTTGGCCTTCATTGTGAGAGGATTTGAGTTTAGGAGCAAGGAGGTCCCACTGCAGTTGTACAGGGCCCTGGTGAGACTTGGAGTATTGTGTGCAATCTTGGTCCGCTAATTTGAGGAAGGACATTATTGCTATTGAGGGAGTGCAGTGTAGGTTCACCAGGTTAACTCCCAGGATGGCGGGACTGACATATGATGAAAGAATGGGTCGACTGGGCTTGTATTCACTGGAATTTAGAAGGGTGAGAGGGGATCTTATAGAAACATAAACAATTCTTAAAGGATTGGACAGGCTAGATGCAGGAAAAATGTTCCCCATGTTGCGGGAGTCTGAACCAGGGGTCACAGTTTAAGAATAAGGGGTCGGCCATTCAGGACTGAGATGAGGAAAAACTTCTTCATCCATAGTGTTGTGAATCTGTGGAATTCTCTGCCACGGAAGGCAGTGGAGGCCAGTTCACTGGATGTTTTCAAAAAAGATTTAGCTTTTTTATTTTTAATCTTTAAGATACTATGTTTCATTTTGGAACTATGCATTTTGCAAATTTGATGAATCATCATATAGCTTATTTTGACAACTCATTTATGGAAGATCAATTAATGTAACATTCTCAATAGTTTAGAAAACACTGTAGAAACTACACATGGAATGCAGTGTTGACGTAAAGCAAGTTCAAAACATATTGGTTATACAGAAGTACAAATCTCAATAAATATGTAGGAGTGTGTAATGAATAATTACTTTTTTTTTGCCATATGATATTCAGAAGTAAATAGAATTTAACAGACCATAAGTAAAGTACATTGATTTTCTTTACAAAATTTAATCATGGAATAAATGTTTTTGTTTATTTGGTACAGTAAAACCAGACTTTGGATTGTCCAAAGTGTGAGGCAAATGGTAGTTGATTCTGTGTCTGTGGCATGTACCAGTTGCGGAAATATGGGGTCAAGCTACAGGGGGGATGGGATTGCACAGCTGTAGTTCTTGAGTCTGACATAATTCCAAGGCAGGGGTCTTAGTCAGTGGACTAGAACTGTTTTTTCTCTTTTCATTGTTTTAGTTTACACTCTGTGGAATAAACAGGAATTTCACACAATTCACCCGACATTCCAATGACTCGTTTTTTAAAGGAATGTCTTCAAAAAATGAATTTCACAGTATTAATATTCACCTTGTAATAGTGTTCTTTTAGATATTGTAAGCTGTATTATCAAGATAAATCTAGAAAATATATTGTTCTTAATAGCTACTTTACAGTTAATCAGATTATGTTCTTCAGTGACATACACTTGATATTGATAAGGCAGCCTTTAAATTAATTTGCGAATATCGTAAGAATTGTAACAACATAAAATACGACTTAATCTGTTTTGGTTGAAACCTTCAATTTCTTGCCATCGTACAATTACTGCATTTTGAGTAAATATTGCAATGTAAAGAATTACTTTGATTATTTCAAAATTAAGCGCTGCAGATTTTAAATAGTCAGAGATAATGCAAAAATATTTAATAGGTCAGCCAATATCTGAGGAGCAGGAAACAGATAACATTTTAGCCCATTAACCTTTCATCAGAGGTGGAAAAAGTCAGAGCTATAACTGCCCAGAAGTTGGGTTTCATCCTGTTTTGGTGCACTAAACGTGCTGCATGAAATATTAATATCCACTCAGCTCCCCTGCAAAAATTAAAGAAACCGAGTGGAATGGGCGGCACAATGGCACAGTGGTGCAGCGGTAGAGTTGTGCCGTACAGCATTAGAGACCCGGGTTCAATCCTGACTACGGACGCTTGTCTTTACGGAGTTCGTACATTCTCCCCATGACTTGCATGGGTTTTCTCCGGGATCTTCGGTTTCCTTCCATACTCCAAAGACATACAGGTTTGTAGGCTAATTAGCTTGGTATAATTATAAATTGTCCCTAATGTGTGTAGGATAATGTAAGTGTGCAGGGGACTCTGGTCAGCGCGGACTCGATAAGCCGAAGAACCTGTTTCCACGCTGTATCTTGAAAATAAACAAAGCTAAACTAAACACAATTATATGCAGTGTTTTGGCTCTTTGCATAAAGAATTGTGCGTTAAAACAGGACCTGTACAATTCCCATGGGAAATCCCATGGGAATTCCCATTATTGCCATGCAGACTGCCAGGAAGTAAATCAAAGAATTCTCCCCTATGGCTGGCACACAACAGTTGCACCAAAGGACAGTGAGAGGAGACAAGGTGGTCAAGTGATCTCCTGTGCATTAATTGCCCTTTAATGTTTGGCCTAACAGACTCCTGTGCCATAAGTTGCCCAAAGTATTTGAGATGCAAACTGATTATCTGGCTTTGCTTGAGTGATCAGTGCCATAGGTTGACCCTAAAAGCTACAAAATCCACAGGCATTGGAGCAAACATGCTTTGTGACACCTGTGATGTAATTTGGCACAAGACAGATAGTTGGAAAATATCAGTCCACTAAGGTAAAATATGCATTGATGAGCACATGCCACTTTCCCATTGGGTGTCATATTGATAGCCATATCTATAAAATGGAGATTGTTGAGCATGATCAGAACCACTAAGTTGGGGAGAAGACAGACACTTCTATCATGGCAATGGATTTAGTTGATTTAATACAAAGGAAGTGGCAAGGGCTGTTATTCAGATGTTCTCAAACTTAGTATCCCGTGTAATTGAAGGTAAGGGGATGAAGACAATGAAGTGGAGATTCATTAATTGGATTGCAGTGGAGAAAAGAAGCCAAGTTTTATCCTTGTTTTCAAGAGTGAGTTTGGGGTAGTGAGTATGTTATTCAACCAGATAAGAGCATGGGAAATAGGAGCATTAAGGCAATGGCTCATTAAGTCTGCTGCAACATTCATCAAGATCAGAATTCATCTTCTACCTGTGGCATTTTCATGCACTATCTCTACTTCCCTTGGAAAACAACATTCCCTGATTCCATTAATATCCTGAAATCTCTCACTTTTATTTTCAATGAGGCCCATGACTGAATTTCAATATCTTCCTGGAGACTGAGGAGACTAAACTAAAATTATCTGGTGTATAGAACAATAGATCTAATTGAGACTTACAAAGTTCCAAATATTTACTTTCCCCTGAACAAAGAAATAATGTCCTAAATGGACAACTGCTTTTTCTGAGATTATGGCTCCTGTTCCTCGACTCCTTAGTCAACCTGCATACTTTTATATCCAGGGCCTTTATATTTTGGAATTCAATGAGGTCTCAATTTCTTCTGCACCTTCTCTAAAAACATCACTTTCTTCAGGGAACATGATATCCAAACTATACAGAATACATTACTTCTGGCCAAAGCTTTATGATAGTTCATTATGCCTTCCTTGTTCTTCTGCCTCAACAGGTGAAGCTTAGGATCCATGATGGCTTTTTAACCACTTTGTCAATCAGACTACCTCTTTCAATGAACTGTGCACATTTATTTCCAAATCTCTTTGTTCTTGTACCACTTTTAGAATTGTGCAATCTAATTTATATTGCCTCTTCTCATTCTTCTATCACAATCACAATAATACTGCAGTGAGACCAGACAGGTTGAGCGAAATGTTTTATTATTTTTAATAAAAACGAACAAAAACCCGTGAAGTCCGCGTGTCTGACTGCACTAACAATAATAGCTCCTATTGCTGGGAGGAGCGCTGACTAACTAACCGACACACCCCAAATGCCTGTGAAAACTAACACCCCGCGGTCACATGACCGCACCGACCAATGAAGAGGGTTCTGCCCTCTCCACCCCACCACTAGGTGCTGTTACAGGACCCCCCCAGAACCAGAGGAAAGGAAACGAGCGGGCGTCTAAATGACCCGACCAGACCAAGTGGAGACAGGAGGGACTGGCACAACCGGTGCCACAGTCGGAACAAGGCAAACAGGCGGAAAAGGGGAAACAGGCGCAACAGGTGCAACCGGGGAACAGGGCGCAGCCGGCGGACGACGGGGTTGGGCCACCACCACGGGGCTGTCGACATCCAAATGAGCAGGCTTGAGGCGGGCCACCGACACGATCTCCTCACGACCCCCGACATCCAATACAAAAGTCGCGACACCAGGCCGCAACACCCGGAGAGGCTCCTCATAAGGCTTCTGGAGCGGAGTGCGATGCGAGTCCCTGTGAACAAAGACAAAAGAGCAGTGTTTAAGCACCGGCGGAACATACACCGGGACGACCCCATGGCGGAAAGTGGCAGCGGGAGCCAGGACCCCCACTTTCCCACGCAGATGCGCCAGCACAGATGAGGCAGGCTCTGGCGACCCAGAGCTGCAGGAAGGAAATCCCCAGGCACCCGCAGCGGCGCACCATACACCAGCTCCGCAGAAGAAGTGTCCAAATCCGTCTTAGGAGCCGTGCGGATCCCCAGCAACACCCAAGGCAATTGGTCCACCCAATCCGGGCCAGTGAGCCGCTCCTTCAACGCCGATTTCAAATGTCTGTGGAACCTTTCGACCAACCCGTTGGCCTGAGGATGATACGCGGTGGTATGATGCTGCTACGCACCATACAGCTGAGCCATGGCCGACCACAAGGCAGAGGTGAACTGGGCACCACGATCAGTAGAAATGTCAGCAGGTCGCTGAAACGCGCCACCCTGTGGGCCATGAGGGCCCGTGCACAATTCACAGCGGAACAGCTTCAGGCCACTGTGTGAAACGATCCACAACGGTGAGCAGGTGATTGGCATCACGAGACGACGCCAAAGGACCCACCAGATCCACATGGATGTGCGCAGACCGGTGAGAAGGAACCACAAAATCCTGAAGCGGCGCACGAACATGCCGCTCGACCCTAGACGCCTGGCAAGAAATGCAGGCCCTGGCCCACGCCGCAACCTGCTTACGAAGGCCATGCCACACGAACGTGGCCGCCACCAATGCAGAAGTCGCCCGGATGGAAGGATGAGCCAGTCCATGAATAGAGTCGAAAACTCGCTGCTGCCAACCAACCGGAACGACAGGTCGCGGTTGGCCGGTGGAAGTATCGCACAGGACTGTCACCCCTGCAGGGTCGAACGGCACATCAACCAACACCAAACCCGATGCAACAGTATGATATCCTTGCATCTCATCACCATCGCGCTGGGCAGCAGCCAGCGCAGTATAATCCAACCCCGGGGCGAAGGACAGCACAGCATGGACAGCAGGATGGGACAAAGCATCGGCCACTTGATT
Source organism: Amblyraja radiata (assembly GCF_010909765.2). Taxonomy (NCBI): domain Eukaryota; kingdom Metazoa; phylum Chordata; class Chondrichthyes; order Rajiformes; family Rajidae; genus Amblyraja; species Amblyraja radiata. Next base: position 56,232,303 of record NC_045965.1, on the reverse strand, counting down.
CAGCTTGCCGGCCACGTGCCGAACATCGGTTGTAAATTCAGAAACAAAAGCCAGGTGCCGCTGGTAACGAGCAGACCAGGGATCAGACACCTTCGTGAAGGCAAACGTGAGAGGTTTGTGGTCCGTAAACACCAAGTCAAGTCAAGTCAAGTCAAGTTTATTCGTCACATACACATACGAGATGTGCAGTGAAATGAAAAGTGGCAATGCTCGCGGACTATGTGCAAAAAAAAACACACAAACAAACAAACAAACTACAAACAGAATGGAACAGAATCACATATTCTTTTACATATTACATAGGAAGGAAAAAGGAAAAGAAACAGCAATTTAAAAAAAAACAGTAGAATAGTACAGTAAAGTTAGTCCCTGGTGAGGTAGGAGTTTACAGTCCTAATGGCCTCTGAGAAGGAACTCCTTCTCAACTTCTCCGTTCTCACAGCTTGGCAACGGATGTGTTTGTCTGATCGTAGCAGCTGGAACAGTCCGTTGCAGGGGTGGAAGGGGTCTTACATGATCTTATTGGCTCTGGAGTTGCACCTTCTGATAGAAACATAGAAAATAGGTGCAGTAGGCCATTCGGCCCTTTGAGCCTGCACCGCCATTTAATATGATCATGGCTGATCATACAACTCAGTATCCAGTACCTGCCTTCTCTCCATACCCCATGATCCCCTTAGCCACAAGGGCCACATCTAACTCCCTCTTAAATATAGCCAATGAACTCGCCTCAACTACCTTCTGTGGCAGAGAATTCCAGAGATTCACCACTCTCTGTGTGAAAAATGTTTTTCTCATCTCGGTCCTAAAAGACTTCCCCCTTATCCTTAAACTGTGACCACTTGTTCTGGACTTCCCCAACATCAAGAACAATCTACCTGCATCTAGCCTGTCCAACCCCTTAAAAATTGTGTAAGTTCCTATCAGATCACCCCTCAATCTTCTAAATTCTAGCGAGTACACGCCGAGTCTATCCAGTCTTTCTTCATATGAGAGTCCTGACATCCCAGGAATAACCATATAACCATATAACAATTACAGCACGGAAACAGGCCATCTCGACCCTTCTAGTCCGTGCCGAACACGTATTCTCCCCTAGTCCCATATACCTGCGCTCAGACCATAACCCTCCATTCCTTTCCCGTCCATATAACTATCCAATTTATTTTTAAATGATAAAAACGAACCTGCCTCCACCACCTTCACTGGAAGCTCATTCCACACAGCCACCACTCTCTGAGTAAAGAAGTTCCCCCTCATGTTACCCCTAAACTTCTGTCCCTTAATTCTCAAGTCATGTCCCCTTGTTTGAATCTTCCCTACTCTCAGTGGGAAAAGCTTATCCACGTCAACTCTGTCTATCCCTCTCATCATTTTAAAGACCTCTATCAAGTCCCCCCTTAACCTTCTGCGCTCCAAAGAATAAAGCCCTAACTTGTTCAACCTTTCTCTGTAACTTAGTTGCTGAAACCCAGGCAACATTCTAGTAAATCTCCTCTGTACTCTCTCTATTTTGTTGACATCCTTCCTATAATTAGGCGACCAAAATTGTACCCCATACTCCAGAATTGGCCTCACCAATGCCTTGTACAATTTTAACATTACATCCCAACTTCTATACTCAATGGTACACAAAATTGCTGGGGAAACTCAGCGGGTGCAGCAGCATCTATGGAGCGAAGGAAATAGGCGACGTTTCGGGCCGAAACCCTTCTTCAGACTGGGTTTTGTGTACCTTCGATATTCCAGCATCTGCAGTTCCCTTTTGAACACGATTCTATACTCAATGCTCTGATTTATAAAGGCCAGCACACCAAAAGCTTTCTTTACCACCCTATCTACATGAGATTCCACTTTCAGGGAACTGTGCACAGTTATTCCCAGATCCCTCTGTTCACCTGCATTCTTCAATTCCCTACCATTTACCATGTACGTCCTATTTTGATTTGTCCTGCCAAGATGTAGCACCTCACACTTATCAGCATTAAACTCTATCTGCCATCTTTCAGTCCACTCTTCCAACTGGCATAAATCTCTCTGTAGACTTTGAAAATCTACTTCATTATCCACAACCCCACCTATCTTAGTATCATCTGCATACTTACTAATCCAATTTATCACACCATCATCCAGATCATTGATGTACATGACAAACAACAGTGGACCCAACACAGATCCCTGTGGCACCCCACTAGTCACTGGCCTCCAACCTGACAAACAACCATCCACCATTACTCTCTGGCATCTCCCATTCAGCCACTGTTGAATCCATCTTGCTACTCCACCATTAATACCCAACCATTGAACCTTCTTAACCAACCTTCCATGAGGAACCTTGTCAAAGGCCTTACTGAAGTCCATATATACAACATCCACTGCTTTACCCTCATCAATTTCCCGAGTAACCTCTTCAAAAAATTCAAGAAGATTAGTCAAACATGACCTTCCAGGCACAAATCCATGTTGACTGTTCCTAATCAGACCCCGTTTATCCAGATGCTTATATATATTATCTCTAAGTATCCTTTCCATTAATTTGCCCACCACTGACGTCAAACTAACAGGTCTATAATTGCTAGGTTTACTCTTAGACCCCTTTTTAAACAATGGAACAACATGCGCAGTACGCCAATCCTCCGGCACTATTCCCGTTTCTAATGACATTTGAAATATTTCTGTCATAGCCCCTGCTATTTCTACACTAACTTCCCTCAATGTCCTAGGGAATATCCTGTCCGGACCTGGAGACTTATCCAATTTTATATTTCTCAAAAGTGTCAGTACTTCCTCTTCTTTGAATCTCATAGTTTCCATAGCTACTCTACTTGTTTCCCTTACCTCACATAATTCAATATCCTTCTCCTTGGTGAATACCGAAGAAAAGAAATTGTTCAATATCTCCCCCATCTCTTTTGGCTCTGCAGATAGCTGTCCACTCTGACTCTCTAATGGACCAATTTTATTCCTCGTTATCCTTTTGCTATTAATATAGCTGTAGAAACCCTTTGGGTTTACTTTCACCTTACTTGCCAAAGCAACCTCATATCTTCTTTTAGCTTTTCTAATTTCTTTCTTAAGATTCTTTTTACATTCTTTATACTCCTCAAGCACCTCATTTACTCCATGCTGCCTATAATTATTGTAGATCTCCCTCTTTTCCCGAACCGTGTCCAATTTCCCTTGAAAACCATGGCTCTTTCCGATTTTTACTATTTCCTTTCAACCGAACAGGGACATAAAGATTCTGTACTCTTAAAATTTCACCTTTAAATGTACTCCATTTCTCTTCCACATCTTTCCCATAAAACAAAACGTCCCAATTTACTCCTTTTAAATCCTTTCGCATCTCCTCAAAGTTAGCCTTTCTCCAATCAAAAATCTCAACCCTAGGTCCAGTTCTGACCCTCTCCATAATTATATTGAAACTAATGGTATTGTGATCACTGGTCCCGAACTGTTCCCCAACGCATACCTCTGCCACCTGACCCGTCTCATTTCCTAACAGGAGGTCCAGCACCGCCCCTTCTCTAGTATGTACTTCTATGTATTGCTGCAAAAAACTATCCTGCACACATTTTACAAACTCCAACCCATCCAGCCCATTTACAGAATGTGTTTCCCAGTCTATGTGTGGAAAATTGAAATCTCCCACAATCACTACCTTGTGCTTACTACTAATATCTGCAATCTCCTTACATATTTGCTCTTCAAATTCTCGCTCCCCATTTGGCGGTCTATAATACACCCCTATAAGTGTTGCTACCCCTTTCCCATTTCTCAGTTCCACCCAAATAGCCTCCCTAGATGAGCCCTCTAATCTATCCTGCCAAAGCACTGCTGTAATATCTTCCCTGATAAGCAATGCAACACCTCCACCTCTTGCCCCTCCAATTCTATCACACCTGAAGCAACGAAATCCTGGAATATTTAGTTTCCAATCACAGCCCTCCTGCAACCATGTTTCACTGATCGCCACAACATCATACTTCCAGGTGTCAATCCAGGCTCTAAGTTCATCCACCTTTCTTACAATGCTCCTAGCATTAAAATATACACATTCAAGAAACCCACCCTCTCTTATTCTCTGTTTATTGTCTTTTTCTTCTCTCTCCCCTACATTTTGGGTCAGAGTGCTACCATTCTCTGCCTCCTGCCTCACACACTGACTTCTAGCTTTCCCAATTTGAGTCCCTCCCCCCAACCATACTAGTTTAAAGTCTCCCCAGAATAGGGATGTATAGTTCCTGCAGAGGGGCGAGTGAAGTTCCCATAGTGCGTTCGGCCGAACGCACTACTCTGCACGCGGTAAATGTCCTGCCTTCCAGGAAATACCGGAAATGTTGGACCGCCAAATAAAGATCGCGGTCGAACACACAGTAATTCCGTTCAGGAGGGCGTAGGTGCCGGCTGAAGAAAGCAAGCGGTTGCCAACGACCACCGATAAACTGTTCACAGACCCCTCCGATAGCAGCATCAGAAGCATCCACGGAAAGGGCGGTGGGGGCAGCAGCCCGCAGGTGCACCAGCAACATGGACGCAGCTAGCGCCTCCTTGGCACCGTCGAAAGTGGCATCAGACTCGGCGGTCCACACGAGATCCCGCGGCTTATCGGTCAGGCACAGGAACAAAGGCCGCATGACCCAAGCCGCCGCTGGCACAAAACACCATTCCCACAAACTCCTGCAGACCCTTGATGGTAAGCAGCCGAGGAAACCGCTGAATCGCCTCCACCCTGCCAGGAAGGGGTGTAGCACCCTGTGGGGTAACGAGATGCCCATGGAAGGAGATGGAGCTGAGACCGAACTGGCACTTGGCGGCGTTAATGACCAACCTGTGATCCCGGAGCCGCTGGAAATGCATGCGGAAGTGCTCACAGGGTTCGCGATGAGAACAGCTGGCGACCAGAATGTCATAGAGATAAACGAAATCAAAGGTCAAACCGCAAGCAACCATGTCCATCAGGCGTTGAAAAGCCTGCGCGGAGTTTTTAAGTCCAAAAGGCATCCGCAGCCACTCAAACAAGCCAAACGGAGTAATGATAGCAGTCTTGGGCATATCATCGGGGTGGACAGGAATCTGATGGTAGCCACACACCGGATCAACCTTCGAAAATATGGTAGCACCATCCAAATGAGCCGTGAAATCCTGGATATGCGGGACCGGGTAGCGATCGGCGGTCGAGACGGTATTTAGGCGGCGATAATCCCCACATGGCTGCCACCCCCCAGACGAATTAGAAACCATGTGAAGTGGGGAGCCCAAGGGCTGTCGGAATGCCGCACGATCCCTATGTCCTCCATGTGTTGGAACTCCTCTCGCGCTAAACGTAACTTGTCGGGCGGGAGGCGGCGCATCCTAGCATGCAGTGGAGGGCCAGCGGTGTGGATGTGATGCACCACCCCATGCTTAGGAGCAGCCGAATGGAATCGCGGGGTCAGGATCTCCGGGAACTCCGCCAGGATCGGGGCATAGGCTCCGCAAACATCCGACACAGACTCGAGCTGCGCATCGAGAGAAACCACGGGCCGCGAGGCCACAGACTGGGGGGTCCCGGATGAACGAGGCGCTGGCCCCGGACGTCCACCATGAGGGAAAAAGCCCCCGAGCAACAGCTGGGAGTCATCAACGATGGTGAAGGGCCACGAACAACGGTGAGAATCGAGGACAAAGGAAACAGTCCGAGTCCCGTAGGAGCGAATGGGGCTGCCATTAATGGTGGTCAGGACGGGGCCACGCTTACCGGCATGGGTATCAAGGCCGGTCGAAGATATGATGCTGATCTCAGCCCCAGAGTCCACGAGGGAACGAATGGCGATCCCTGACTTAGAGGCAATGTTTCTGGCCGACCGCGATAGCCTCAACTCCGAAGTTAAGTCCACGACCTGCGGTGGGGCTCAAAGTCAGTCCGAGGAGGCCTCCATCTATGTTAGGCCACAGAGCGACCGGAGATATGACCCGGAAAACAATCACATCTCTGGCAAGGTAAGAGATTGAAAAAAAGTTTCCCCTGACCCCCACCCCCTGTCCCCCACCCCCTCCCCCGACCCCCACCCCCTGTCCCCAACCCCCTCCCCCCATATAAAACAAACCAGAGAACATTCACACAAACTTTTAAAACACACACTAATTTTTTTTTAATACGAAAAAACAGGCGGGGCTGCTGATCGTGCGGCGCCCCTGATGGATTCCCAAATGTAATATTTATCAGCATTAAATCTCATCTGCCACTTATCTGCCCATTCCATCTGGATGTCTACATCTTCCTCAAGTTCTATAACTATGCTCTTCTTAATTCATTATGTGTTCAAGTTTTGTGTTATCTCTAAATTTGGAAATTGTGTTATTTTCACTCACGTCTAAGTTTCTAATATATATTAAGAAAAGCAGTAGTGCCAACCCATGAACTATACTGTACGCATTGTTCCAGTCTATAAACCAAGTCTTTACCGCTACTTTTTTTTTACCTAGCCACATTCTAGGATTCAAAACATTCCTTCCTGGTGAAGTAGCAAACTACAAATACATATTTCTTCCAATTTAATGAACTGCGTTCAGCGTTCCTCTATAATAGTCACTTGCACAATGGAGAAACTAAATGTGGATTGGTTGGTAGTCACAGTAGGGCTGGCCAATCTAATCTCTCCTAGGCAGTCCATTCTTCCTGTGACCGCGTGGGTTTCCTCCAAATACTCCGGTTTCCTCCCACATCCCAAAGTCATGCAGGTTTTGTAAATGGCCTCTGTAAATCACCCAAAGTATATAGGAAGTGGATGAGAAAATGGGGTAACAGAACTAGTGTGAACGGGTGATCAGTGGTTGCCCTGGAATTGGTGGGCAAAAGGCCTTATTTCTATGCTTTACTAAACTAAACTACACTACACTAAACTAAATTAAATTAAACTAAATAAACATAAAAATTGACATTTAATGATCATATTTATTCAAAAAAGTGATGGATAATTTTCTGGATATGATGGGAATCCATGAATATGGGAATAGTGCAGAGCAATGGCAATGAGGTGGAAAGTCAACTATGATCAATAAATAGCAGAGCAGGTTCAAAGGGACTGCCAAGTTTTTGAATTTCAGCAGGTATAATATCTGTGGCCTATCAGTTTAAAAAAATTATTCTGGGTCAAGGGTTGCTGCGCAGCTGTGCTGAATAGTTCATTGAGGAATGACATCAAAGACGTGTCAACTACAGTCACAGTTGTGTAGGTTTTTTCAACGTTTTCCTTCCAGTAGGCATTGCCTGCCCCTTTGTCATTGGCCAGATAGCTTTGACAGTTTTGAGTAATCCACATGTTTGTTTATCAGCAAATTTCTCAATTTCTTATTCTCTTTCCACCCATCATCTTTTCTTCAGGTCATGGTCTTTCTGTTGGATCTTGGCTTTCAGATGTTCATAGATCTTTTTACTTTTTCTTCTGTGTCCAATCGAAGGACATCTTGAATTTGGTCTCCATTAGTTCCTGGATCTCCTGTTCACTTTCATAGAAACCATAGAAAAATAGGTGCAGGAGTAGGCCATTCAGCCCTTTGAGCCTGCACTGCCATTCAATATAATCATGGCTGATCTTCTAAAATCAGTACCCTGTACCTGCTTTTTCCCCATATCCATTGATTACTTTAGCCCTGAGAGTTAAATCTAACTCTCTTTGAAAACATCCAGTGAATTGGACTCCATTGCCTACTGTGGCAGAGAATTCCACAAATTCACAACTCTGTGGGTGAAGAAGGTTTTCCTTATCTCAGTCCTAAGTGGCCTACCCATTCTTCAACTGTGATCCCTGGTTCTGGATTTCTTTCACTACCATAAATCAAATTACCGGCATCTGGATTTCCAATTATATTCATGTTAGCTCTATACACGAAATAGAAATTAATGACAATGAAACTAAAGGGATAGTTGGCATTGAGCTTTTTATGAAAGCCAGAGCACTTTTACAAAGTTATAAAGTATAGACACAAAATGCTGGAATAACTCAGTGGGACAGGCAGCATCTCTGGGGAGAAGGAATGGGTGACGTTTCGGGTCAAGACCCTTCTTCAGACTGATGTCAGGGGAGTGGACGGTACAGAGATAAAATAGAGTAACATAAAGTAGATGTGTTCACCAGATGTAATCCAAGGCTACCACAACCACAAAGGCGGAACCTCTACTTAATTTTATCTTGCACTCCTGATGTGGCATCGTTTGGAACCAATGCACGTCTTTGTATTTCCACCTTTCTGCTTCACCAAGATAATGAGTAACTTAAGCTTTTGTTAATTAAAAAATCAAATGCCTTTGTATGGAAATAGGTGATCATTATCCATATTCTAAATAAGTACAGGTTTTTAGTGTCTCATGACCAAGAAGTCCTACTGGTATAGGGAAGAGTGGACTATTTTCTGATGAATCAGATCCTTTAACAAAGAAGTTGAACTTTTGTTGATGTCATATTGTTCCACATGTGATGGTTGTCAGAAAATTTCAGACTTGTAAAACGTAGCTGTTGTTTAATGTAGAAATGTGGTAGTCAGATTTTGTGAACAACAATGCAATAATGTGTTTTGTGTGGCATTGAGTAAAATATATATGTAACTGGGACCCCAAAGAATACTGCACTGTTCTTTATTGAAGTGGTGTTGTGAAATCATTCACAACAATAAGAGATCAGATAGGTCCTTGATTTAAGGGCTTATTCAAAGCGTGACACTTTTCACTGTCAACATGTCCTTTTGCTTTGCACTGGAGTATTAGCCAAGATATTTGTCTAAGTGACATAAAAAGGGTAGATAGTCAGTGCCTTCTTCCCAGGGTGAAGGAAACTAGAGGGCACAACTTCAAGGTGAGAGGGAGAATGTTTAAAAGAGATCTTTACACCGAGGTGGTAGGTGCCTGGAACACGCGGGCAGGGGAAGTGATGGAAACACATGTGATAGCAATGTTTAAGAGGCATTTAGACAGGCACAAGAAGAGGCGGGGATTGGAAGGATATAGGCCATGTGCAGGAAGATAGATTTAGTGAAAATTGGGAACATGTTCTGCACAGGCATTGTGAGCCGGGGGCTGATCCTGTGCTGTACAAATGTTCCTGTACGATGTGCTACTGTACATTTAAAACTCTGGAGTAGGTTTGTAACTGGGATATGATGGCTCAAAGCAAGGTACCAGACATTCCTTAATCAATCCTATTGAAGAATTGAGATGAAAATGCAATTAGAAATGGTATATTTAATTTCACATCAGTTGTGAAAGAGAAATAAGCAGAAAGAAGTATTGGCTTAGAAGAGAGAGAAAGGAGAAACAGAAAAGAAAATTATAATTTACATTTTTAATATGTTCAACAACAAATAAAACCAAATGGAATAAATTTCAAACATTGGCTCAGTAATGTCTCCCATATCATCACAGATTTTATCATTCCAGGAGATCACTCTTGCACAGCCTTCACCTGATAATTCCCCAACTCTTTACAGCCCATTCCTATATTCAAGATAAAGGGTCTGAGTTCTTCCTGCAGTTATTATTTTTTGTTCCAGATGGCCTGAGTAAGTGAACAAGAATGCAGCAGGTGGAATATAATGTGCAAAATTTTCAGCTTATCCACTTTGACACACAAAACAAAAAAACAGTGTTTTTTTAAATTACGTGAGTTTGGGTAGTGCTCATGTTTAAAGGGACCTGTGTATCCTTGTGAACAACATTGAAAGCTAACATGCAGGCGCAGTAAGCATTTGTGAAGGTAAATCGTAGAATGGCCTTTATAGAATGGGAATATTTGAGAGCAGGGTTAAAGAGGCTTGCTGCAATTATCTGTAGCCTAAGTGAAACCACATCTAAACAATTGTGGTCTCCATACTTTAAAAAGGATGTAATTGCACAGGTGCAGCAAAGGTTCATTGGACTAATATTTGTGTCGAAGATCATAAGAGATTAAACCACTGAAACTTATACAATTTTTACATGGCTCAACTGGATGAAAGTCGAAAGGATGTTTCCTCGGAATATAGAATTTAGAGTATGGAATCAGTGTCGGGATCATGAGCTGGGGAGAAATTTCTTCACTAAGTGAGTGACAAATCTTTCCAATTTTCCACTCCAGAGATCAAACGTGATCCCCATCAATGGCAGTCTCAAACGCCAGAGGGCCTTCTCTGCTCCTAATTCTTTGATACAGTATTTATTTTCCTCTGAATTATATATCAAATGATCGTGATATAAAAGTAAAAATAAATCAAAATATTATACTGCTCCCCGCTGATGTTTGAAGGTCTCAAGCATTGCTGTCGCCACCCCAAGGCTCCTCTCTAGGGGCATATGATGTCAGAGGCAATATCAAAAGAAAAAATAAAATATATATATATATATATGTATATATATATATGTATATATATATATATGTATGTATATATATATATATATATATATATATATATATATACACATATACATATACATATACATATACATATACATATACATATACATATACATATATATATACTAGACCAAGGGCAGACCCGTTGGGTCTGCTCCCCCAACATGGAGTTGTGGGGGGGGGGGGGGGGGGGGGGGGGGGGGGGAGCCGGCATGCAGCATCAACACTAACTACCCCCCCCCCCTCCCGCACTTACGCTAAGAGGGAGAAGAGGGAAGGGGGGGAGAAGAGGGAAGGGGGGGGAAGAGGGAAGGGGGGAGAAGAGGGAGGGGGGGAGGGAGAGGGAGGGGGGGGAGGGAGAGGGAGGGAGGAGAGGGAGGGGGGGGAGGAGGAGAGGGAGGGGGGGGGAGGAGGAGAGGGAGGGGGGGAGGAGGAGAGGGAGGGGGGGGGAGGAGAGGGAGGGGGGAGGAGGAGAGGGAGGGGGGAGGGAGGGGGGGAGGGGGAGAGGGAGGGGGGGAGGAGGAGAGGGAGGGGGGGGAAGGGAGGGGAGAGGGGGGAGGGGAGAGGGGGGGAGGGGAGAGGAGGGGGAGGGGAGAGGAGGGGGAGGGGAGAGGAGGGGGAGGGAGAGGAGAGGGGGAGGGGTGAGGGAGAGGGGGAGGGAGAGGGGGAGGGAAGAGGAGGGGCGGAGAGGGGGAGGCGAGAGGGGGAGCGAGAGGGGGAGGTGAGAGGAGGAGTTGAGAGGGGAGGCGAGAGGGGGAGGCGCGAGAGGGGGAGGAGAGAGGGGAGGCGAGAGGGGGAGGAGAGGGGGAGGAGAGGGGGAGGAGAGGGGGAGGGGGAGAGGGGGGAGGAGAGGGGGAGGAGAGGGGGGAGGAGAGGGGGGAGGGGGGGGGGGAGAGGGGGGAGGAGAGGGGGAGAGGAGAGGGAGGGAGGGGGGGAGAGGGGGGGAGAGGAGAGGGAGGGAGGGAGGGAGGGGGGAGAGGAGATGGAGGGAGGGAGGGGGGGGAGAGGGGAGGGAGGGGGGGGGGGGAGGAGAGGGAGGGAGGGGGGGGGGAGGAGAGGGAGGGAGGGGGGGGAGGAGAGGGAGGGAGGGGGGGAGAGGAGAGGGAGGGGGGGAGAGGAGAGGGAGGGAGGGGGGAGAGGAGAGGGGGAGAGGAGAGGGAGGGAGGGAGGGGGGGAGAGGAGAGGGAGGGAGGGGGGAGAGGAGAGGAGATGGAGGGGGGGGGAGTGGAGAGGGAGGGGGGGGGGAGTGGAGAGGGAGAGAGAGTGCATTTTTACTTCAACCCAAACCACCATTTGCAGGCAGTGCTTTATTACCTCTAACCATATTTTCATTTTCAAACCAAATTAAGGGTACTCACAATGCTGTAGACATTTGTCAGTGTCATTCAAAGCTCTGATTGAGGCACCCCACTTGCAGAGACTGATTGAGGCACACCACTTCCTGGTTTTATAGTCCCTCCCCCTCCCTCCAGCAGAGAGAATGGGGAATGTTGTAAAAACATTAATATCTCTGTCAATTTTCATTGACGGGAAAAATCCTCGGCACACATGCGGCGGAGGGGGGCTCTGAGCGAGGTGGCCAAAATTGACGGCCGTAGGTGGAGCGTACTCTCGTAAACCGCAGCACAGAAAGCCAAAACCGGTCAAGAACAGAGTTTTAGTAATATAGATAGATATATAGAGGACGTAAGTAAGCTTTAATGCAAACGCAACATGGATTTGCTACTCGTGCTCTGTGAGAACCCGAGCAATGCAATAGTTAAGTGTAATATGAATACTTTGGGAGGATGTGTGCAAGGTTTACGTATAGGGTTTCCTCTGGGTGGTTTGCATTCAGGTTAAAGTCCCCTCCGCAGTGACAACGCGGAGGTGTGATTGACAGCCGGAGGGACGTCCATCCCGGCAGCGCTCGCGACGTTCTCCGGTCACGGCCATGGCGGCTTTCAGCAAACTCCTGACGGTGAAAAACTCTGCTCTCGGAGCCACCGCTGTCTTGGCCCTGATTGCGATCGCCAGGAGACGGAAGAACAGCACACCGCACAGGTACGGGGCGTGGATTTGTGCCGAATAACAGGACGGGGCTGGGAGTACTATCGAGTGCTAATCGAGGCCGTGGGTTTCAACCGGCCTAGTCACCTCTGGAGGAGAAGATTGCGACCACATAAGCTGCCGGGAATGAATGGGCATCTGCGATATCCCCATCCTCCTCCTGAGCAAACCAAGGGTTTTAAGATTTAATGATTTTTTAAGCGCATATTGCTCCCGGGTTACGCAACTATGGATGATCAATCTTGAAACATTGTTTTATTGCTTCCCCGGCTACGCAGCTAGGAAAGATCAATCTTGAAGCATTGTTTTAATTCCCCTTACCCTTGGAAGGATGGCAGTGGCCGAATTGAGATGGTTCATGATGTTTTACTCTTGATTATTTCAGAATTGTTAATTTAAAAAGAAGAATTAATCTCTTTAGGAATCTAGGGCTGAATTTGCACATGCACATTTGAACACGTCGGGGAACACTTCCACTTCCAAAGTGGTATTCTGTTCTGCATTTGTTTAGCGCCTGATCGAAAGTAGTGTCATAGAGCTATGCATCACGGACAAAAAATGCATTGCCTATACTGACCAAGTTAGCTCACTGTGCTAGTCACATTTACCTGCATTTGGCCCATATTCCTCTAAACCCTTCCTTTCAATATACGTGTATAAATGATTTTAAAAGTTGTAATTGTATCTACTTCTCTAGGTTAGTCTGTATCCCAGATACAGACTGCCCTCGGAGTGAAAAAAAAGCCCCTGTGGTCCCTCTTCAATTTCCCCCCTTTAACCTTTGGGTTAATCTGCAGTATTGTGAGAGTTATTTTTTCAATGAATTTTACAGAATGTGGGCATTGCTGGCAAGGCTAATGCTTCTTTCCATTTTTAATTTTCATCTGAGAGAGTGGTGATAAGCCATCTTCTTGAACTGATGCAGCCCTATGATGAAGTTCAACTCCTATTATTCGGTATGTCAAGAGAATGATGAAGGAATTACTTATATTTCCAAGTCATTATGGAACTTGCTACCCTTGTTCACAGGTCGCAGATTTGGGTTGTGTTGTTCAGATAGCTTAGGAGAGTAACCACAGTGCATTTTGTATGTGGTCCAGTCACGGGGGAATACCTGTCTGACAGAATGAATGGATAGATTGATGAAAGGGCTGCTTTGTTCTGGATTGTATTGACCTTTACTTCCCCAGGCAAATGAGAACATTTCATGACAATCTTAACTTTATATAATCTTAACTTTTTTAGACTTTGTTTAGACTTTGGTGTGTCAGTTGCTGCAAAGTATGCAATCTCTGAAGAAAGGCCATTAACTTGAAATGTTAACTGAGGTTCTCCATCCATAGATGCTGATAGACCTGCTGAATGTTCTTAAAGCTCATTCACTAGTTATATTTGGACTCCTTGTTGCCACAGTCATTCAGGTGTTATCGTGATGCCACGAGCAGCCACATTGACATCAGCTCTGGAATTCAGCTATTTGGTCTGTTTTTGTATCATGAAGTATGGAAGAGAGTAGCCCTGTTGAAATCCAAGCAAAGCATTGGCACCCACATATCTGTGCTGAACATGATGCCAAGATAAACTACTCTCATCTGCTTGCATGTGATCCATGTCCCTCCAGTCCCTTTATATCCATGTGCCTATCCAAAAGCCTCTTCCACACTACTATGTAGGTGAGTAAGTGTTGCTTGATAGCACTGGAGGTGACACCTTTCACCACTTCTCTGAGAATTGATAGTAAAGTGAGCGGTGATTACTTGGATTGTCTTTGTTCTGCTTTTTGTAGATAAGCCATACTTGGGTACTTTTCTACATTATCGGGTATATGAGAATGTAATAACCAATGCAACAGCTTAGATAGAGGTGTGATTAGTTCTGAAACACAATTCTTCGGAACACCAAGTCCTCTTCTCAGGAGGGACAGGGCACAAATTTGGAATCATTGAATGATTTAACACAAAAACAGGCCTTTCAGCCCAACTCGGAGACCAAGATGCCTTGTCTAAACTAATCCCCTTTGCCTTTGTTTAGCATATATCCGTCTGATCATTTCCTATGAATGTACCTGTCGAAAGTACTTTTAAGTGGTCATTGTACCTCTCTCAACTACATCTGGCAGCTCGTTCTGTATACCCACCAACCTCTGAAAAAGTTGTACCTCGGGTTCTTATTAAATCTTTCCCTTCTCCTATTAAACTAATGCCCTCTAGTTCTTGATTCCTCTACCTGTGGAAAAGGAATGGGCATTTATCCTATCTATACCCCTCATAATTTTATACACCTCTATAAGATCACTCCTCTACCTACTGCGCTTCAAGGAATAAAGTCCTCCATCCCTCTCTCTCCTATAGTTCTGCCCCTTGAGTCCTGTCAACATCCTTGTAAATCTTCTCTGCACTCTTTTCAGCTTAATAGTATCCTACAGCAGGGTGACTGAAAATAAACACAATACTACAAGTGTGGCCTCACGAACATCTTGCACAATTGTAATATAATGTCAGAATTTCTATACTCAATTCTTTGACTGACGAAGGCCAGCATGTCAAAAGCCTTCTTCACCACCCTATCTACCTGTAACACAATGTTCAGGGAACTATGTTCTTGTACTCCTATATCCCTCTGATCAATAACACTCCCTGCATCCTACTGTTCACTGTGAAGGTCCTGACCTTCCCGCAGATAATTAAAAAGGCAGATACCCCCAAGGAAGTTGGCAATGACACTATGGCCACAATGGCATACAGAAGGCTTCTTTCTGGCTATATGACTTCTATGTAGGTTTCAGCTTGTAAGTTTGGGTTTCTGCTTCTATATAAATCCTCATACAATCCTGACCCCAGTCTTGATCCTGACTCGCGTTCCACTTGCACGCCCAGCCTATGCTCCGAAGCCTGGCTCCAAAAGCAAACCTACCCATGTTCCTGACCAACCTCATGGGAAAATTGATCCACAGATGGTAAGTTGGTGGATCATGGGATCTGAGTGTTCTCCATGCCAGAATACGATGGCTGCCCTGCCGACAGTCTGTTCGTCTTTCACTCTTTTTGTTATTTTTTAGTTTGTTAAAAGTTTTGTTTTAATGTTCTTCGGTTTGTTTTATGTGGGGGGAGGGGGGAGAGGATCGGAGGAAACTTTTTTTCAGGTTATTACCTTCCCGGAGATGTGATCAATTTTCGTATCACATTCTCCGGGCTCTGCGGCCTACCATCGATGGAGCTGGAAGCCTCCTTGGACTGTCGTGAGCCCCACCGCGGGACGTGGACTTAACATCGGAGCTGATCCCTTGCCTGGGATCGCGACCACCGCGGAATCAACATCAAGGGCTCGCAGTCTCGGGTGAGGCCGAGTCGGGTGCTCCAACGTCGCAGAAGGTTCACCAGCTCCGACGCGAGGTTCGATCGTCCAGCGCGGGGGAGCTGACATCCCGCCCCCAATGCAGGAGCAGATCGCCTCGACACGGAAGGCCAGAACGCCGCCGACTACGGGAGTTGAGAACATCCCGTCAATGGGGGCTCGAGGCCCACGACCGAGGAAGAACTAAGGGAAGGACTTGAACTTTATTTCGCCTTCCATCACAGTGAGGAATGTGTAGGAGTCACTGTGGTGGATGTTCATGTTAAAATGTGTTATTTGAAGTGATCTGTTACTTGTAATTGTATGACTGACCTGGCCAATGAAATTCCTCGTATGTTGCAAAACATACTTGGCAAATAAAGTGTGATTCTGATTCTGTCTGGTCCTCTTGCTTTTGCTCTACACTTTGCTCATATCTACGTCTTGATATAATGTGGTGCAAACAATTTCTGCTGAAGTGGCTTCTATGGAAATGTGAATCTCAGGATGATGCCATAATGGATCATTCATTCACTACTTCCTGCTGAATGTGGTTGCAAAGACCTCTGTCTCTTTCGTGACACTTGTTAGATGGGCTTCACAATTATTGAAGATGGTGATGTTTTTGGTGATTCTGTCACCCAGTTAATTGCTTACTATTATTTATCATTAGATTTGGAAGGATTGCAAAGGTATATGCTCCAGTGATTGTGGCTTGCCTGGCTTTGTCAGTGACATAGAAACATAGAAAATAGGTGCAGGAGTAGGCCATTCGGCCCTTCGAGCCTGCACCGCCATTCAATATGATCATGGCTGATCATCCAACTCAGTATCCTGTACCTGCCTTCTCTCCATACCCCCTGATCCCTTTAGCCACAAGGGCCACATCTAACTCCCTCTTAAATACAGCCAATGAACTGGCCTCAACTACCTTCTGTGGCAGAGAATTCCAGAGATTCACCACTCTGTGTGAAAAATGTTTTCCTCATCTCGGTCCTAAAAGATTTCCCCCTTATCCTTAAACTGACCCCTTGTTCTGGACTTCCCCAACATCGGGAACAATCTTCCTGCATCTAGCCTGTCCAACCCCTTAAGAATTTTGTACGTTTCTATAAGATCCCCCCTCAATCTACTAAATTCTAGCGAGTACAAACCGAGTCTATCCAGTCTTTCTTCATATGAAAGTCCTGACATCCCAGGAATCAGTCTGGTAGACCTGCTGTTTTATCTCGTTAGGATGCATGTTATCCTGTTTTGCAACTTCAAGTTGAAACCTCATTTTTAGGTACACCAGCTTGTGTTCCCAGTAAGCTGCCTCACCCACTGAGTTTCTCCAGCATTTTTGTCTACCTTCTGTTCCCAGTAAGCTCTTTATACTTTTGTTGGCCCCATGACTGGATTGTAATGTAGACTGAGGGATATACCAAGCTGTGAGCTTACAGATCCCAAGAACCGGGTGATCCATAGCATCATTGCTCAATCTATGTATTGGTACATTTAATTGCAAACAGTCTCTGTGCATTAGGTTGGGTATCCTGACATAAGTGATTCACCTACTGTCTCCTCAAAGATTGATATTGAGATTGAAGAATCCTGAACACCTTTATGTAACAACCTTATGTCTGACTAATTTCAATCTGCCGTATTTGCCTCCAGCTACTTGTCTAGGACCTCCTGAAGCCTGCTACTATCTTGTTTATAGTGGCATTATTTATCTACAAGTTTTGCATTGTCTAATATGCCCAGTACTGTATACCCAACCCACTATATATACAAAATATCTGTTGGCTTAATAATAGCTCTTTAGAACACCACAATCTACCTGGTAGACACAAAATGCTGGAGTAACTCAGTGGGATAGGCAGCATGTCTGGAGGGAAGGAATGGGTAACTGAAGATGGGTCTCGACACGAAACGTCACCCATTCCTTCTCTCCAGAGATGCTGCCTATCTCGCTGAGTTACTCCAGCATTTTGTGTCTACCTTCGATTTAAACCAGCATCTACAGTTCTTTCCACCACAATCTTACCTCCTTCATTCAAGAATATTGCATTGTCATGTGAACCAGGACTGGAACAATGATATTCTTACTTCCTGCAGATTAGGCAACAACACATCAAATAAATATGCAATAAATAAATACTCAGTTGTTCAAGCTAAAGTAGATCAAGGCAAAGTACATAGCGAGATCTTGGTACAAAGTTCATAGTAGTTCTGTGCCGAGGTAGGGTTGTGGTTCGGGTTGTGCTGGGTTGTTCAGGATCCCAATGGTTGATGGGAAGAAGCTGTTCTTGAACCTGAAGATAATGGTTCTCAGGGTCCTGCACCTCTTTCCTGATGCAACGAGAAGAGGGTGTAGGTCTTTGATATTAGTAGCTTTCTGGAGAGCTAATTTGCCTCTTCTTGTCATTAGAATGTCTGACCTTTAGATACCAGGATTACCTCAAGAAACCCTCAAGTCATCTGGTAGCATATTCAAGGAAGATTGAAAGATTACGGCAAGAATTTTGCCTGCTGCTGAGTAATCATCCCATATGCATGGTCTTGGCATCACTGACCAGGTCAACATTAATTAACCTGTCCCTTGAGAAGATGATGGTGAACTGCCTTCATGAATTGCTGCCGTTTTGTTGGTGCAGGTATTCCCACGATGCTGTTGGGTGGAGGTTACTAAATATAGTTCCAGAAATGATATCCTTCCAAGTCAGGACAGCAAGCACTTTGTAAGCAAGTCTATAGCTGTAGGTGTTCCCATAAGTCTGTTGCCTTTGTTCTTGGGTTTGAGAGATACTGTTGGAGTGCTCTGGTTAAATATTTCATTTTGTAGTTGGTGCACACTGCAGCAACTGTGTGTTGGTAATGATGGGAATGAATAATTAATGGTATTGCTTCGACCTGTTGGTGTTGAGCTTCATAAGTGTATTTGGTGCTGTATTCATGTGGGTAAATGCAGCTGTGGTAAGATGATGTTGAAGGGAATGAATGTTTAGGGTGGTGGCAGTGTGGATACATACTGATATTGTGGCACATTTTATATATTTGTAATCAGCTTCTGCACTGTGTTCTTCAAATAACAAAACTAATAATTTAACCTTTTATGGTTTTAGTTTAGTTTAGAGGTACAGTGTGAAAACGGGCTTTTCGGCCCACTGCGTCCGCACTGACCAATGATTCCTGCAAACTAACACTGTCCTACACATTTTAGGGACAATTTACATTTATACCGAGCCAATTAACCCACAAACCTGTCCATCTTTGAAGTGTGGGTGGATCTCAGAGAAAGCCCGCACAGGTTACAGGGAGAATGTACAAGCTCCGTACAGACAAGACAGGATCGAACCCGGGTCTCTGGTGCTGAAAGGCAGTAGGTCTACCACTATGCCACTGTGCTGCATCACTCTTTCCCAATGCTAGATAGCATGACTGCCTTTTTACAATTTGTTGCAATCATCTAGTTATCACTATAGGTTTGGATTCCAATTTAAAGTTATATTTGTATTTTCAGTGAATCGACTATTCATTAGACTCCTCTCATTACCTGCTTTTTCAACTGACTGACTACAAATTCTTCCTGCGTGGGAAGTCTGAGGTTCAAGAGTGAAATTGGGGAGTTAATTAGCCATTGGTGGGTTTTAGTTGGTGGTTGGAGCCCATTAGATTCAGATGTTATAAAAAGAATGAGTGACATAACAAAGGAATGAAAGTCAAGCAAGAGGGAAAAGTAGGTGATGACATGTATTTTGAAAGTGGGAGTGAAGAAACTGGACAAGCAGGCTGAATTGCCATGCCCTTGACACTGGTAATTCAGAAATGTGTTTGAAAATTCAGAAAACAGGATGGATGATAAAGGAAAGAGAGGGGCTCATATTTATTTTTCTAGACAACAATTTTGTTAACACCCATTGAAAAGATGGAAATAATGCTAACATGCTTTATTCCTAAATATGGAAGTTTCTAGTTTACACTTTAAATTATAAATCTTTTGATTACAGTAAGCTTGATGGAAAAGTTTCTGTACATGGTGAGGTGAGTCAATTGAGAAAATACACTGCAATTTTAGTTATTCATTTAAACAGCCTTGATTGCTCGATTTAGTTGCTTAGCAATAGTGTACCCTGTCTTCTTTTCTCCAGAAAGAAGGAAAAAAAGAAAAAGCAGTTGTAGATGGGGTTTTCTTTGGAAGGATATGGCAAATTTTGAAGATAATGGTACCTGGAATGATTTCGCAAGAAGTAAGTATTTCATATTTATTCAATTGAATAATGTTATGTAGCAGTTTCATAAATTGGGCAAATTAAAGTGGCACAATTTACTTTTGTGAATTATATTAAATGACATGATACACTTGCTTCTTCATAGATTGGGTAAGTAGTTCATCTGTGGCATTTCTTTCACTTAGGGAGTAATAACAGTTTATTGCTGATTTCTTTTTCTATTAGTCAAGCGACCTTGCAGGCAGGTGGCTAAAGAAGATGCAAAGATCTAATGATAAGAACAAATCCTCAATTTAAGTTACATTCAGATTTGTTTTGATTATTTAAGTGAATAAGAATTATTTTAATCATCAGAATACCATTTCAATCAGTAATGCCCGGAGATTTGCTGTTGGCCGCTGACAATTTAATGAACAGCGTTTGGATATATGTTAATCAAAGTACTTTAATTGTTGTGAATTAATTTAGAATTAAGTTGAATTTCTGCTCTTTCTCTTTGGGCATGTTCACCATTTTGTAATATCAAACTAATTTGATTGTAATCTCAACTCCACATTCACTTCTGTCTGCAGTAACCTCTCACCTCCTTGCTTGTCAAGTATCTATATACCTTGCCTTAAAAATATTCAAAGACTTCTTCCAGTGCACTTTATTGGAGAAAGTTCCACTGTTTTGCAATCCTTGGGAGAATAAAAATTGCTTTATCACTGTCTTAAATGAATGATTCCATAATTTTAAACATGACGCCTCATTCTCAATTCTTCCATGTCTACTCTCTTGGACACAAGTTTCTGAAATCCAATTTCTGCAAGCGATTTGGACTAATTTAAAAATGTTTGTAATTCTAATGTTGGTTACAATAAAGTAAGTGCCGTGTAGTGAAGATGAAGTCACAAGTACCTGTCCATAGACGTTAAGATACAGTTTGTGTAGGAAGGAACTGTAGATGCTGGTTTACATTAAAGATACACACAAATTGCTGGAGTAACTCAGCGGGTAAGGCAGCGTCTCTGGAGAAACGGAATAGGTCTGTAGAAGGGTTTTGATCCAAACCGTCGCCTATTCCTTTTCTCCAGAGACACTGCCAGACTAGCTGAGTTACTCCACCATTTCATGTCTTTAAGGTACAGTTAGTTGTGTTTCTAACTCGTGTTATAGAAAATCGTGTTTATAAAATCAATTGTGTCAGTGGTTAAGGATTTGAGAATTTCAGACTCGCTAAGGCAAGGTTATTGTTTCAAAAATAAACATTTTCTTAATAGCTATACTTTTAATTTAGTTACTGCAAGCTAAAAATACTAACCACTGTATTGCATTGTTTAATAGAAATACATTGCAAAAGTGTCAATAGGAGTGATTGCTTGTCAATTTCAATGGCCTCCTGGTTGAAGTAGTTCAGAGATGATGCTGTCTGACCTCTGTGGGGAAGTGACATGTTGTTGATGTTTTTTCTCCCGACAGCTTTATGTTCAATTTCAAATGTAACATTTAAGTGGTTCTCTATTTCCCGAATGAAAGTGTGTTATCATGATCATATTGAATGGCGGTGCTGGCTCGAAGGGCTGAATGGCCTACTTGTATTTTCTGTTTCTATGTAAAACCAATTCGGCTCACATAATTCAAAAGGTTTTCCGTATTCATCATTCACATTTTATCCATTTGCATTATGTTCCGAGGACCATCAAATGGGACTTAAACTGTCAACTTTCTGAATCACATATGGGTGTTAATTACTATGTCATGCCAATGTGTTTATTCTCAAATTTTGAAAAATACTGGGGTTTTCCACTTGGAATTGTGACTCCTTCTTTCACTTAAAACAAAAATTTGAGTTTCCCCAGCAGATGTTTGTTGATTTTATTTTACATATTGACATTGATGGTTACTTAAAAATAATAGTGACAGCGTCAATATCAACTATCATTCATCCTTGAACTTCACTGGTTTGATGTTGAGCCTTTTATCCCTTCTACCTTAAAAGGTGTTTAATCCTTCCGATATATAGTCATTAACGCAGCGTATGTATGTATGTATTCTGAGCACCAGATCCTTCAACAAAGCTCCAAATTATTTGCTTATGTAATGATACGAGTAGCCTCCTGTGGAAGATCGCAAGATAATTAAGAAAGGGAAAGATGATTTGGCCTATGTTGGTTCATCCTTCAGAATGACCCTAAAATTGTATAATCCAATCAGTTGTGAGGTAACATCATCGTTCTTGATTTGTGCTGCTTTATTTGTTAATCCAATACCTTCAGTAAAGAATAATCTAAGTTTTTCAGTACTAAAGGAGTATTTTATTTGTCTGAATGTGTGGCTCAATTTATTTTATAATTATCCTGATGTTCAATCCTTTCCCCCATATAGCAAACAGTCACAGTATCTCTCGGTGTATAGTTCTGGAGCTGCTTTTTGCAGCTTGGGTATTAAATGTGCATCGAAAGGTTTAAGAGAAATTGATGAAATAAAAAATGGGGATGATTCCAACATTGGAAGTACAGCCAATTTTTTAAAACCCATAGGATATTGGTGATAGGTGGAATTCATTGCAAGCATTAAGTGATTTTTTTTTTGTGGAAAAATTATAATCAATATCACTAACTTTTTTTGTAGCAGCAGAACAGGGTTATGAGTTGTAAAAATAAATTAAAGACTTTATACTGATGAGGCATTTAAAGAAAACTCGGTTTCTTGTTCTTTCTCCAGATCTAATATATCGAAATAATAAGTATTGCTATTGAGGGAGTGCAGCGTAGGTTTACAATGTTAATTCAGGGGATATGGGGAGGAGGCAGGAACGGGGTACTGATTGGGGATGATCAGCCATGATCACATTGAATGGCAGTGCTGGCTCGAAGGGCCGAATGGCCTACTCCTGCACCTATTGTCTATTGTCTAATGTTAAACCTTAATCAGACCTGAATAAAAATGTAACACCAAGCTCCAGACTAAACGATTTTGAGGTTTTACTGTAAATTTACCAGCATGCAATTGTGAAAATGTAACATGAAAGCTTTATTTTGTCAGAATTATTTTTGTCTCAGTTGGTGGTGGGGTGAGATATGGGACATTACTAATAAATGGATGTGCTTAAAAATAATGGGCAAGCTATTAGATGTTTGTAGACTGTTAGCAGCAGTGATGTATCGGATTGAGAGATGATTGGAAGAAGGTTCAGTGTGCGAGGGTCTGAACAGAGTGACACATAGGTCGAGGTCGATCCTTGTTATGGGCGCTATTGGGTTGATCCTTATCTTGGGTGCTGTTGGGATATAGAGTCGGCACCTGCTCCTCATGACGAAGGATTGGTTTGGGTAGTGTACGTTTTTCCCATATCCTAAAGGTTCAGGACACTTGGCAACTGTAACCGGGGGATCGGTGAATTGGAGGAGTTTTGATGGGCATGTACAAGAGAATTGGGTATGAGAAAATAATTAGGTGACTGGGATTGATTGGGTTGCTATGGGACCTAACAAAGACTTGATGGTGGGGACCAAATTTCTTCCTTCTCAGTCACAAGGCAATAGGAAATAATAAGAGTTAATCGTGTTATAGGTGTACAAGGCATTGAGGTGACCACATCTGAAATATTACTTACAATCCTGGTCGCCACACTATCAGAAAGATTTAATTGAGTTAGAGATAATTGTTTCTGGGTTTAAGAAGGAACTGCAGATGCTGGAAAATCAAAGGTAGACGAAAGTGCTGGAGAAACTCAGCGGGTGAGGCAGCATCTATGGAGCGAATGAAATAGGCAACGTTTCGGGCCGAAACCCTTCTTCAGACTGATGTAGGATGGGGGAGAAGAAAGGAGAAAGGAAGAGGAGGAGCCAGAAGGCTGAGGGAGAGCTGAGAAGGGGAGGAGACAGCAAGGGCTACCGGAAATAGAGAAGTCAATGTTCATGCCGCTAGGGTGCAAACTACCCAAGCAGAATATGAGGTGCTGCTCCACCAATTTCCAGTGGTGCTCACTCTGGCCATGGAGGAGGCCCAGGACAGAAAGGTCGGATTCGGAATGGGAGGGGGAGTTGAAGTGCTGAGCCACAGGGAGATCAGGAATCTGACCTTTCTGGCCTGGGTCTCGTCCATGGCCAGAGTGAGCTCTCCCTCAGCCCTCTGGCTCCTCTTTCATCTCCCCCCCCCCTCCCTCGCACCCTATATCAGTCTGAAGAAGGGTTTCGGCCCGAAACATTGCCTGTTTCTGGGTTTGGGTGATTGAGTTTTGAGAAGAAACTGGATAGGCTGGCGCTGTTTTTCCTGCAGAGGAGGAGACTAAGGGATGACCTTACAGAGGTTTATAAAATCATAGAACTAATTAGATTGCACCCCATGCTTCTGGCATGGACTTGATGGGCTGCATGGTTATTATTATGACAAGAAAACAAGAACAAGGAGAACCTTTACACAGATATGAAAATGGGAATGAATGGGAGTATTGTAAATATGTATTAACTTTGCACGAGGAATTCATATCCAGGATTATTTGTTGAGGCAGAAATATTGTTCACCATTTAAGATTATATTGGTGAGGTAGATGAAGCAAAGATATTGAAGCAATGGCAACTGCTTGTATAGGTCCAATCAGTAAAGGCCACTTACATTAAGGATTAATGTTAACTTGACCTGGCTGAGCAAAATTATTAGTAGACACAAAATTCAAGAGTAACTCTAGTAAGACTGCAGCTTCTCTTGAGAGAAGGAATGGGTGACATTTCAGGTCGAGACCCTTGTTCAGACTGAAAGTCACGGGAAAGGGAAATGAGAGATATTCTCTTCCTGGTTTTTAATTTCTGTGTTTCTTTATAATTAAACTGCAGAAATAAAAAATAGCAGGCACAGTATTATATTTAGTATGGAAAAGCAGGACAAAGTGGGAATGTTTTATAAATGCATTAACTTTGTGCATGGACAAAGTTTTGAATATTCAAACTGAAAAAGGTCCCAACCTGAAATGTGGCTATCCATGAACTCCAGAGATGCTGCCTGACCCACTGAGTGACTACAGCACTTTGTGTTCTATGCAACATTCAGAAAATATTGTTTGCATGTCCAACACCAAATTCCTAAAACAGGCACACCAGGTTCAGTTACTGCCAGAGATTGCCTGAGAACAGAGGAAATGTTTCAAGAACGTTCTCAAAGTCTCTGAAAAATGTAATATCTGCACTTACTTGTGAGAATTCCTGCTCGGTTACTGAATAAAATACAGAAAGATCATCAAGCAGGGCCCAGAGTATCTCATTTACCATCAGTGGTACATAGAGCCCAATGCACCATCTCCTATGCAGCCCCCTCACCCCCCCCCCCCTCCCTTCCCCCCCCTAATCTGCTCTGAGAAGTGGCAGAATCTACAGATCCCACAGAGGTTTCAGTAGTCACTTCAGAACCAGTTGGGTCAAGGCTTACCGTCTTGAGGGAGTGCCTGCAAAGAAAAAAATCACAGCGACAATAGTTGTGAACAATCAAAGGACTGTTTTTCATTGTCTCAAATGTTTCACGATCCTTCCTGAAATGTAATCTATATCTGAGAATTTATTCCCAAATACTAAGCTATTGAGAAACCATTTAAAATTAAAATGAGCCCTTTAAAACCATTTAAAATTAAAATGAGCTGTACCAACCAAACATCTAACATTCTTGCATGTTAATATTTGCCATGACTTCCTTTTTATATATAATATATAATTTAATATATAAAAAGTTAACTGATATGTACAACACATTTATTTAAATCAAGTGAAAGATACTGTAAATATTGGAAATCTGAAATAAAATATTCCAGAAATACGCAGCAGGTGGTGAGAGAAAGAGATTTAGTTTTGGGTTAATGACCTTTCATCAAAACTGCAACTTTATTTATTTACTTGTAATTAAAACTTTTGGGGAAAAAGCTTTAAATTAAAGTTCAAATAAATGTTTATTTAAATTTGATTTCTATTTGAATATTAATTATAGTCAACAATTTAATTTATGATTTGCTTTTAATTTAATTTATGATTTCTCATTTATAATGTGCTTATTTTTAAAAGTCACTTGGTTTAATTGTATTAGAATGTCATTTGATGAAGATGAGAACCTTTGGAACCAATAGACAGAGGTGGTGGGGGTGGGGGGGGAATTTTTCTTTGAGCACTTAAAAGCTTACTTGAATGCTTATTTTACTAATTCTAGTCTGCCTACTTGTTACTCATTGCGGTGATGCTTGTTGCTCGAACCTACTGTGATGTCTGGATGATTCAAAATGGAACCATGATTGAAAGGTATGTCTGTGGAGCTTGCAGCGTCGCAATATCTGCACTTGTGTACTCTAAACAGGAATAACTCGGAAAGGAGCAATGAACTGCTAGAAAAACAACGAGTGGGCAGACTGGGCAAACTGAGTCAGGAGGGGGAAGTCAGGCTGGTAGATGATCGGTGGAAATATAAGACAAGAAGAAATAGGCAAATTATTTGGGTGGGGGATAGGAGGGAGAAGAGTAGCGACAGAAAATGGAACCAGATAAGGGAGGGATGATGGACAGGTGGAATGAGATGGTGCGAGCATTGTGTGTCTATGCAATGAGAGGGGAGAGATGGAAGAGGTGAACAATGAGAGAGAGACCCTGGGTAAATATGAGGTGCCGTTTTTCTTTTTGGCTTCACTGGCAGTGGAGGTAAATTGGTGTGGGAATAGAAGGGGTAGCTGAAATGGCACGCATTTGGAAGCTCAATATGGCTGTTGTGGATAACACATATGCTCTGCAAAACAGTTGCCTAATCTATGCTGGTTCTCGTCAATATAGAAAAGTCCTACATCCATCCCTTTCCCTCCACAGATGCTACTTAACTTGCTGAATTCCTCCACTGCTTTTGTTTTCGATTCCATCATCTGCTGTCTATTTAATCTCTATAAACTCAAAGAAACTTTTAATTACTTAATTGTCTCTAAATTATCAGAGAGTTTGCTTAAAATCTAGGACCGAATGAGATGTTTCCCTTAACTACCTGGCAGTCTGAAGCCAATATCTGTGGCTTATGGTAAAAATTCCATTCCCTAGCCACTGACTCCATTCTTTTCCATGGCCATTGTCTGAAGCTGAATCATACCATGCATAATCTTGATCTCACAGCTACAATTGACTACAGTCGTCCTTGGACTCGAGAGTACCCACCACGACAGCTGCCTATTTCCAACTCCATAATGTCACTCGCCCTTGGCCTTGCCTCAGCCCATCCGCTGATAAAATCCTTATTGCCTTTGTTAACTTTAACCATAACTGTTCTAATGCATTCTTAAATAACTCCCACAACCATGTGCTACTTTAAGTGAAGTATAAAGGCTCATTCATAAATCAGTCATATGCTTGTTCCCAGTTGAGCAGTACTATTTTCAAAATCCCATCCTTGCTTGTTTTCAAATCTAATTTAAAACAAGTATGACTCTTCTTCCACCCCCCCCCCCCCCCCCCCCCCCCCCCCTGTCGAAATAAGATTCTATCAGCTATTCATACAGTCATGATCCACAGTAACAGGGCCTGTGCTTTAACATGAAGGATTTACATTATAAGCAAGTGGGTGTAATGATTCAGAGTGATGTTTGTTGTATATCCAGTCCTTGCATCGCTTATTTTGTACATATGTATCATTTCTTTGTGAAATAAAATATTTAAATTTTATGTATTTAAAAAGTCCTCTCACCTGATATTTTCCCCTGTAAACTACAGTATTACAGTATAATTGATGTTGGTGTGTAGTATTGATTGCATATTGTTGAGCAGGATTTGGATATTGAGTAAATGAATATTCATGATGCAAAATACGTGCAACTTATCTTAAGGCAGCACTTGCACATGATAATGACTGAAGATCTTCATGCCAATTTTGTAGCCCTTCTCTGAGAATATATGTTTTCATCAACATTTATGTTTGCATTTTATGATTTTGGCTCTAATCTCAGTCTCTATGCATGTTACTGTTTCCAGTGCAATTATTGGTCGGAGCACCAAAGATTTCAAGAGATACCTATTCAACTTTGTTGCTACAATGCCAGCTGTAAGTTTACTTTTAGTTATTTGCTGTATTAATAGCGGTAGATTGTTAATGGTCATTAGTGAGCACTCGCATTGCAGTGACTACATTCCTAACATTGTTTACTATACTTTGTAATCAATAAAATTTTAAAGATCATAATTGATCTTCACTTAGGATATTTTTGCCCTCTAAGTTATAGTTAGTGTTTCTTAAATTCTGCTTTGAGTTGATTTGTTCTCTAACTGTATTACTTCAGATATCTTTGGTAAATAATTTCCTGAAAGTGGGCTTGAATCAACTGAAGCTTCGATTCCGAGTTCGGCTCACCACTTACCTGTATGAGGAGTATTTAAAGTAAGTTCTTGGCATTTGTAACCACATATAGTGGTTGTTATTTTTGTACAGATATTTAGTGATCTCTATTTAAGAAATGATGTTAATACATTGGAAATAGTTCAGAGAAGGTTTACTATGATAACCAGAAATGATGAGTGGTCTTATGGACAAGTGGATTTGTACAACTGGAGGTGAGAGAAAGAAGGGTGATTTGATTGAAACATAACATCTTGAGAGGGGTGTGGAGGGAATGTTCCTTGTTTTTTGAGAATCTAGGACTACGAGTCACTGGTCAGGAAATAAAAGCTGTTATTCCATTTAAGACAAATGAGGCAAAATGTTTCTCTCGGAGGATCAAGAGCCTTTGAATTCTGTCTTGGAAGTAACACCTTAGATTAATTTTAAGTCGTCAAGAGAGTTCTATTGTCATGTGTCCCAGATAGGACACAGAAATTCTTGCTTGCTGCAGCACAACAGAATATGTAAACATAATACAGAACAGGTGATAAAAGTTCATATATACCGTATGTACACAATAAATTTTAATAGACAAAGTGCAATAGACTGTTATTGTTCAGAGCTTGTTTGATGTTGTATTTAGTAGCCTGATGGCTGTGGGGAAGAAGCTGTTCTTGAACCTGGATGTTCCAGATTTCAAGCTCCTGTACCTTCTACCTGATGGCAACAGAGAGATGAGTGTTTGGCCAGGATGGTGTGGGTCTTTGATGATGCTGGCTGCTCCCCTTTTGAGGCAGCGACTGCGATAGATCCCTTCGATGGTGGGGAGGTCAGAGCCGATGATGGACTGGGCAGTGGTCACAACTTTCTGCAATCTTTTCCGCTCCTGGACAAGTTGGCGAACCAAGCCACGATGCAGCCAGTCAGAATGCTCTCTGCAGTGCACCTGTAGAGGTTCGAGAGAGTCCTCCTTGACATGCCGACTCTCCGTAATCCTCTCGGGAAGTAGAGGTGCTGATGTGCCTTCTTTATAACTGCACCAGTGTGCTGGGACCAGGAACGATCTTCGGAAAGGAAATGATAAGCAAGGTGTAAACTAAACATAAGAAGCGAGGAATGTGGAACTGACATTACAATCATATCAGTTATAATCTTATGTCATATTTAGTGCAGAGTCTGAAAACTAATTTCTACCTCAACACATGGGAAGAGTCATGTTTTGGTATTAAACCTTAATCTATCTTAAATTGCCACTGATAAGCAAATTCCATCAGTTTGTTTTAAACAGATGTTGAGCCCAGAATTGTGTTGCGTAGTACAGGTTCCCCACCGATTTTTCTGGAACCCCTGGTTCCAGAGCCCTGCTGTATTATCTGTTTTGGCGGATCAACAAAGATCATGGCCTCAGAAGTTGACTCTGGGAATGAATCTGCCGGCTTTGGCCATGCTGTCATTCCAGAGCCCTGGCTGCCTGTGTCAAATTCGACCCGCCTCTTGGACGCGGAAGTCCCGATGAGGTCGAGATCGGCTGCTTCACATGGCGTCACATTTTCAGGGGGACTTCTGGGGGGATTTCAAGCACACTTGTAATTTTGTCTGGATTCAAGGAGGTGCCGGACCACCACTTGCTGCAAAATCGGTGATGGACCTGTACATTTAGTTATATATCAGTGTAATACTTGCATGTAATGGTTTCATGGGTTATTAATCAGTTGCATTCTTTTCTCCTTGCAGAGGTTTTACATACTATAAAATGGGTAATCTTGACAACAGAATAGCAAACGCAGATCAGCTGTTAACCCAAGATGTGGAGAAATTTTGCAACAGTGTAGTGGATTTGTATTCAAATCTCAGCAAGGTGAGTTGTAACCATCATACAGAATACTACTTGTGCTGGAATTGCTCAATAAGTTAAAAAGTGAGGAAGGAGGAACACAATGAATGTTTCACATCAGTAACATTTCACCAGCATCCAATTGCATATCACTTTGCTTATCCTCTCCTCAGAATTCATACAAATTATAGATAAAGGTGGAGATAGCAGCAGAGGCTGGAAGTGGAGAAGAAAAGGCTGCAGAATCTAGACTGATAGAAAAGGAAGGTGAAGAATGGAACTGAATGAGGAGAGATAGTGGCTGAGGAAGGGGCGTGCTGAACAGTAGGGAGGAAGGAGGGAATAGTGGGAGGAGTATAGGGGAGAGGAGGGGAAATAAATAGGGTGAAGGGGGCTAGGGTGTAAGGTAGGGGTGTGAAAGAAGACCATGGTAGATGGGAGGATCAGGGTAGATTAGATGCAAGAGAAAGGGACAGGTGGTGTGCGTTACCTGAAACTGGTGAATTCAGTGTCCATGCATTTGGGTAGTAGATTACGCAAGCACTGGTGCTGCTCCTCTAGTTTACATTTGACCTCACATTGGCTCTAGAGGAGGCTAAGGATAGATGGGTTGATGTGGGAATGGGAAGGTGGATTAAGATGGCTATCACTGGGAGATCCAGATGCCAACACCGGACGGAGCAGTTTTTGGCAACACGTTCGCCTCGTCTATGTTTGTCCTCTCTGATGTAGAGGAGGACACACTGTGAGCACCAAATGCAATAGACAATTTTGGAGAAGATACAGGCGAATGTATGTCTCACCTGGAAAGGCTGCGTAGATCGGTGGATGGAGTGACAGGTGTTACGCCTCGTACTTGCTTATAGTATTTGACTTTTCCATCCTGGGATAAAGGATTCTGACTGTCTGCCCCATCTATGTCTCTCATAATTTTATATACTTCTATCAGGTTTCCTCGCAATCTCCGGTGGAAGTGGTGGTGGCAGGGGGAAGGCAGGCAGGCAGACAGAGGGGAGTGCCAAGTTTCTTGGAAAAACAAGACATCTCCAATATCCTGTAGTGGAAAGCCTGATTTTGAAGACAAATGCAGTGGTGTTAGAGAAACTGAGAGGAAGGGATGGGATCCTGATAAGAGACGGGGTGGGAGGTGGTGTAGTCCGGAAGTGATTTGTAGTAGACATCAGTGGATAGGGCAGAGTAGAAATTAAAAAGTTGATTAAAGTAACGAGTTCCGCATAGTGAAGCCAAACACAAACTAGAGGAACAGCACCTCGTATTCATCTCTGATGATATCTCCCCTTTCTTCCCTCACCTGACTGTTATCTGCCAAACCCCTCCTCACCTGTATCCACCTATAGCCTGTTGGCACTTGCTTCAGCCACCCCCTTTTTTATATTGCCAACTTCTCTGCTCTTTTGGTGTAGAAGAAGGGTCTTAACTCGAAACATCGGCTTTGTTCTACTATTATGTATTTAACAAGGCAGGAGTATCTCCAGCAATTATTTTTTTATATGTTCACACGCAATAATCTGTGATATTTCCCCGTGTATCTCTACTTCTTTATCTAAATGCTGTACCTTGGCAACAGTATACTCTGATACTTGGCCAGAATGCTCAAAGTGACCTCAGAATCAATGACACTGCCATTCCTTCAACCTTGCACTGGCTTGTGTTGCCAGAGAGCTTGTGCAATATACACTCTTGACAGGCACAATTGTCTCTGGTTATACAGAAGCCAAGAAGCATTAATTTTGCCACTGATTAATATCTTTCACTTTGATTTCATTCTCGTTTTAGGATGATTGGCATAATTTGCAATTTCAAAATGCAAATCTGAATCTGAGATTCTGAGAACTCATCCCAAATAATATTGCCTATGTAAAGTAACGCTGCTGACCTCTATGTCTGTAACATTGTCCAGTTTCCTGCTAAAATCATCAGTTTTTGTCTAGTTACCACCCTGGCTGACTTTCATCCCCCACCTATAAACTTCATCTGATCCAAATTTGTGTTGCCTGTAATTTCCAATACAAGGGTTTTCATCCAGATCTTTGATTCACATGTAATTTTGTGTTCTGATGAAAACTCTGTCTCTGAACCATAAACTTGACCTCTTCACAGGCAGTGGTAGATTTGCTTGTTTATTTTGGATTCAGCTCCAGCATCTGCGGTACAATATTGTGTTTTTAATGTTGATTCGGTGTGTTCTTTTCATGCTATTTCGCAAGCTAATTTCTTGCCTGTTTCCTTTCCAGCCACTTTTGGACATCATTCTGTATATATTTAAATTGACAAGTGCAATAGGCGCTCAGGTAAGCTGAGTATGAATTAAATAACTAATTTTAACTGCATAACACTGAAAATACTTCATTGAACTTTGAACTATAAGACGTTTTTTATTAACTTTCTTATTAGGACCTAATTGGAGGAAACGCACAACTAAAATGTAACATCCAATGCTCATAGAATTAAGTAGGATAAAGTATTCTAGATTTTAATGCCGAATGGCAAATGAATGTACTTGAATAACTTGACTTTTTGGTGTAATTCTTTGTATCTTTTTGTGTCTGCATTTTGAGAATATCATCCTGATGTCAGTGTCAAAAAGGAAAAGTATTATTTGAATATTGAGTCATTGTTTTTTTTTGTAGGGACCCTCATGCATGACTGCTTACCTGATAGTTTCAGGTCTGATCCTAACTCGACTGAGAAGACCAATTGGTAAAATGACAATATCAGAGCAAAGATATGAAGGTGAATACAGATACGTCAACTCTCGTCTGATTACAAATAGGTGAGGAAACATGTAAAACCAGTTGCACTTAATTTTAACTTTTAAATTTTTTTTCAGATTTTAATCTGGAAATATTTAGATTTTTTGATATCAAGGGAACTATGAGGTGTAGAGTACATGCATGAAAGTGACAATGAGTTGAAAATCGACCTTGATCTTATTAAATATCTGAGCAGGCATGACACTCTCCTGCTTTTGTATTCTGTTCTTAAATAGAATTCCTTTACCTGTTTCCATGAGAACTGTTGTGCAAGGATACGTGATATGCTTCTACCTCCTTGTCCCACTTTCCCTTCATTGTTTTTTTTGTTTTTGGAACAAGTGCAAACGTTGCTCTGAGTGATGTGCACTGGCTTGCTATTTTATTATTAAATCTCATGCTTTTGCAAAGGCATGCTCAAAGTTGGAATGTACAGGGCAATGTCTATGCTCGTCTCTTGTTTGATTTAACCAGTTAATGTTCAAGTATATTGTGAAACTGAAGTGTGAACATGTTTAAATATACAAGGCTTGCTATTTGCGATGGGAGGGGAGACCAAAATCAACCAAACAATCCTGCAAGGCCAGAATTTCAGATAGTCGTACTTACTGTAAATTGGACTTTGGATTGCATCGGACCTGCCAACTTTTACCTGTGTGGCCAAGTGAAAATTCTGAATCCCTGAATGATGGGACGTTCAAAACTTTAAACAGTTCCTCACAGGATGACAGCACACTGTTGTTGGACTCTATGTAGTCCAGTGGGGAAGAGAAAACATCTGTGGATATCTCTTCACCTAAACTGAGAAATATGCCTACTGAATCTGCACCATTTAACATGAAGAAATGGCTGTCGAGGAAAGACAAGTACAAATTAGTTTTTACACAACATAATTAGGAAATGTCAGAAACATTCAAAAATAGTCCCTGACCTGTTTCTCTCTGCACAGAAGCATTAAGCATGTCTGGCATTTTCTGCTTTGTTTCATATTTCTAGCATCTGCAGTTTTTTTGCTTTAATTTCCCTTTTATAAATTTGAACTAATCATGAGTACTTAATTGTTTCCTAGTGTAACAACTTTTTTGATTCTACAAATGCTTAATATTTAATGCTTTGTATTTTTTTGAGCTTTGGAATGTCTAAGTCTTATGCATACCTAACTACCTTTGGAATTCTGGGTATGGAGTTTGCCACCTGTATTATTGTGTATTATACTGAAAAAGTAGTCAATGGTGCATAGTAATTTGATCTTCTACAAATCAAAATTCCAACAGGAAATATGTTTTGGAACTTTTCAGTTGTAAATTCTGGGTCACTTTCTGCAAAGTCTATCTCAATTAAAATCAGCAATAATAGTTAGATTATATTTCTGTCTTTATCAGAGTGTTTGGAAGAGCCCTGCATTTCACTTGGCCTTTCTGATCAATTAATAGTTGGCTTTCCATTAGAAGACCTGGTTCGTGGATTTGTCCATGATTGGGCTTTAAGGAGAGCTTGTTGACTTTTATGGAAGTTGGCCAAACTGACAGGTCGGTTAGTGGTGGCTCTTCGGAAGAGAGGTCATGACTGAGGGAAAGAATAGATATGATGTGTCAAGAGGCAGTTGAATGGTTCCTTGAGGAAAACAAGAGAGACAGAAAACCTCCAAAGAAGTGTAGGTTAATTGGCTTTGGTAAAAAAATTGTGAATTGTCCCTGGTGTGTAGGAATGTGCTAGTGTAGGGTGATGTGGTCGGTGCAGACTCGGTGGGCCGAATGGCCTATTTCTGTGCTGAAGCTCCAGAGTCTAAAGTTGAAATTGCTAGAAATTTAATTATGCAGTGAAGTGTTCCAATTTTCCACAGCATGATACTTGGACAGCAATGGAACCAGCTCGTGTTAATATTATGGTCATTGCCAGTATGTAATGGGGTGGAATTTAGTTTTTCCCATTTATAATTATTTCCTGTTCACTGTTGGGGAAGTGGTCAATATCAAGAGAATTTGCAAATAAGAAACTGGAGAAAAACTATTGATACTTATATTTTTACAGTGAAGAAATTGCATTTTACAATGGAAACAATCGAGAAAAACAGACTATACATACTGCTTTTAAAAGACTGGTAAGCAATCCCTTTTATTCTGTGCTGATATTGATAAAACAAGATAGATTATAGGATTAGTTTGCGAAGTAAGAGAGAATTCTGACCAACCTCTCATATTTAACATCATAGGTTTTTCTTAGATTACAAAGCTTGTTATTCAGTAAAAGCAGCCATCTTCTCATAATGTGTGATCTTTATTTTTTTTATTTGCTTATCCTTTACACTTTAATTTCATAGAATGACAAATGCATAGAAATTCAGGAGATCCACTTTATTTTTATTGTGCATCACATGATCCATTCTATGTTCTTTTACTTATCGCAATAATTATGATTTGATCACCTGTGTTGGCTGCAGTCATCTACACATTAGTTGAATTGATTCAACCTTCTAGTAGTTTTCACACTATTTTAGTTCCTTTGTTTTTGTTTACAAATTATTTTTCATCTCACTTCCTGATCTATATGGGGAATTGGTTGCATTTTGTTTTAACATTCCAATATGGTTTTTACATTGCTCTTTTTCTCATTAGGTGGATCACATGCACAATTTCATTGTCTTCCGTTTCACCATGGGATTTGTGGATAGTATAATTGCCAAATGTAAGTATATACACATTCAGATTTTTTATTTTTTTTTGCAATATAACAATCCTAATCTAATCTGGAGAATGTGCAGGAATGCAATGTGCCATTTCAAAATGTAAAACATCTTGTAATGTAACTGTGATGCTCACTACAGCATCTAAAGTCATAAATACTGAGCTTAATTTACGATAGTTATTGTGTTATAAGTTGAAATTGGTAGCCTTTATAGAAGAAAGAAAAATTGTATGTGGAAGTTAAATGGCATTTAAATTGGGATTCAATAGCTTGGTACTCCAAACGCAACTAGAAAACACTTGCATCCAGTATCAAATTAATAGGATACCGGCTAAGAAACTTTGACCACAGTGTCACTCAAAGAAACACAACAACATTGTTTAAATTTAAAAATGTTAACTTTGAAACACTTACACTATCTCCAGTCTTTGGCATTGAAACTATACTTTGTAATTAGTCCATTGGTGCAGAGATCACAATGTAATCTGTTAGAGTTTGACTATCTTGTATCCATAAACTTCGCAAATTTGGCTGCTTTAGTTTAGCTTCCGAAAACCTTTAAAACATACGGTCACCGTGACCTCTAGTGGTTAGAAAATATATGTGATAAACAGCCTGTCATTTCAATATTTCCAAAGGATGCACTAAATGTCAAAAGAACTTTTCAAATCTCGCTTTTAAATTTGAATCTGAACAAAATAATATCAGAAATTATTAAACCTTTTATGTATTTATTGCACTCAAAACTGATCTTTGACAAGAGTAGATTGAATAGTTGTGAAGGAATGCTTGTAGCTGCAATAAGCTCAAGGCTAGAAATGTGTCCAAGTACGTCCCATGGCATTGCCTCTTTAGAAATCCTATTAACCTTGGTATATAATCTTGTGCATTTCTAGGGGTGCTTTAGCATCCATTGGGAAATCTGTTTGGTACAATATTTTGATGTAATATTTTGCTCTGCCTAACACATCTTCGCTGATGTAAAACTCTCCCAAATGGTATCAATTACAATGCAACAGACACAATCATCTGTAGTTAATGTTCAACCTTGTTGGTTTGAAAATTGACAGATCTTATTTATTCCGTATACATTCATACATTGGCAATACTTCCCTGTAGATGTAAGAATAGTGTATGTATGGTTTTATGTACTTTTGAGAATTGCCAGCAACGATTGGAGTTGCTGTGTTACAGTGTGAGAAGCTGTAATTAAGAAACTAGACTGCAACCAACAGTTTCAATCAATTTCACCAGGACGTTACAAAGTGAAACCTGACAACAATTTTCCATTATTCAAGATTCAGTTTATTATCATTTACACCAGGATGCAATGAAATTCCTTGTTCGCATGAAGCTTAGAGAACACAGTGTCCATGATAATGATAGATATAACAATAAATACAATGACAAAACCGAATCTGCAGAATAATGCAAAGATTATTGCAATCTGAAGTAGTGCAAAATAAGTAGTGCCTCGCACTTTATGTATTTTCTCTTCATTGGCATCTATAAACAGTTGCACGGTCACCCTCAATGTTGTTACACTGTATAAAAAGAAACGGCATAATTTATTGGCCATAATCATGAATTCTTGAAGTGAGATACACCTTTTTGAATGTAATTTAATCCAAGTGTTAGCAGTCCTTTATGAAATTCTTAACCCGTTACTTTGGCACCAGAATATACTGATAGTTGTGACTGATCCTACTTCAGAGATCAAACCGGCTGAATTGCTTTCCAATGTAAAATGTTGACTTGTATATTTGTTTATTTTGGGAACATTTTACTGAGCTGAGTCCATGCTGCTGGTGCTACAACTTTTGCTTTGATTGCAGTGTCTTATTGATAATAAATTCATGGGACCAATCCAAAGACACAAAGAAAAAATATTCCTTAATTCCACTCAATGATAGACACAAAATGCTGGAGTAACTCAGCAGGACAGGCAGCATCTCTGGAGAGAAGGAATGGGCAATGCTTTGGGTTGAGACCCTTCTTCAGACTGCTGATGAACGTCCTGGAGAATTCGCTGTGCATCCTCTTCGGACAATCACATCCTCTTTTCGTGTGGCAACTGACCTTTGCAATATTTTATAAAACTCAACCATAAATTCCTTGCTTTTATGTTCTATGCCCCAGCTAATGAAGGCAATTATCCCATGTGGCTTCCTAATGACCTTTATATTATCAGTGCTGGCATCTCCAGGGTCCCAAGAGCCCTCTGCTTTTTAATACGTCCTAGGGTCTTACCATTGTGTATATCGTAGCCTTAGTCCTCCAAAAATACATATATCACACATGATGAAATTCCATCTGCTGTTCCTCTGGCAATCTCACCAGCTCCTCACTACCATTCCGTAGCTTAAGACTCCTTTGCCACTATCACCAAAACCATCAATGTTTGTGACATTTGCAAACATACTAATGATACCTTCTACATTCATATCTAAATCTTTAAATTATATAACGCACATCAAATGTCCCAATATCGATCCCTCTGATGCACAGGACTCCAATATAAAAACAATTCTCCACCATCACCCTTTGCCCCATATTACAAAGCCAGTTTTGGATCCAATTTTTCAACGTTTTGAAATTCATGTGCTCTAACCATGTTGGTGCTTTATCAAAAGCTTAATGAAGTCCATGCAGACAGCAACGACTGCACTGCTCTCATCAATATTCTGTTTTCACTTCAAAAAATTCAATCAAATAGGTCAGACGGGATCTCCCCTAACGAAGCCATGGTTAATAAGGCCTTTGATATATGCATACTTCCAATCTTGTGTCTTTATTTTTGATTTCTTTTGTGGTATTTATGTAACAAGAACAGGAAATGTTAAAGTGCAAGATGTATATTTTTGAATTATTGTTGGATTTTCTTTTATTACTGGGCTGATAAAATATGTTTGCAAAGTTTACCCTGCTGAGGCATTGACTGGATCTTTCTCTTTATATAGATCTTGCTACTGTAGTGGGTTACCTTGTAGTAAGCCGTCCGTTTCTGAATCTTTCCCATCCTCGCCATCTGCAAAGCAACCATGCTGATCTACTGGAGGTATGTGTAGTTCAGATTTCTCAGTTGCAGAAAAAGCCAGAAATAGTATTATTTTCCCTAAAATCAAGAATAAGACTGAAACTGTTCTTTTAAATTGATCAGACTTTGTTTTTTTCCTAGGATTACTATCAAAGTGGTCGTATGTTACTGAGAATGTCTCAGGCTCTTGGGAGAATAGTGCTGGCTGGTCGTGAGATGACAAGATTGTCTGGGTAAAATTAGTATTTCCAGCAAGATTCACAGACATATATATATGTGCTTTTTCCCATTAGTTTCCAGTCACTTCAAAATTGAAATGTGTACATTGTTTTACATTTTAAAAGCAAGTATGGAAGAGAAGAGGCACAGGACAAATGTAGAAGCAAGGAACTGAAGTTGTTGGTTTATAAAAAAGGACACAAAGTGCTGGAGTAATTCGGCGTGTCAGGCAGCATCTCTGGAGAACATGGATAGGTGACGTTTCGGGGAAGTGGACCATTCTTCAAACTGAAGAAGGGTCCTGACCCAAAACATCATCTATCCATATTATCCAGAAATGCTGCCTGATCTGCTGTGTTACTCCAGCACTTTGTGTCTTTTTAGGGCAGGAAGAAGCCTGCCAAATAATGGGTAAATACAGGTGAGGCGAGCGGGGGGGGGGGGGGGGAGTTGATATTATTTACAGAGACTGGTGGGTTCCTTAAATACGCTGCCAAAGAAAGTGGTGTAAGCGGACATGGTAGCGGTGTTTAAGAGAGGCCCAAGATTCTCCAACAGATTTGAGACGGGCATTTTTATTGCTTCAGGAATTAACTTTAATTAGTCAGAGGGTGGTCAATCTGGCGAACTTCATTGTGGAGTTCGTCATTGGGTATTTTTAAGGTGGAGATTTGCAGATATGTGATTGGTAAGGGTGTTCGGGGTTATGGGGAGAGGGCAGGAGAATGGGGTTGAGAAGAAAAGATAGAACAGTCATGATTGAATGATGGAGTAGACTCGATGGGCCAAATGGCCTACTTCTGCTCCTATGACTGATGAAATGGCAGCTTTTAGATCACTACTTAAGTTTAGCAAATCTTTAAATTATGTTCTGATTTCTATTTAGTTTCACAGCGCGAATCACTGAATTAATGCAAGTTTTGAAAGATCTAAACGCTGGAAAATATGAACGCACAATGATTTCTCAACAGGATAAGAGTGAGTACGCCAGCAATACAGCACACGAGAACTAGTTATATGCAAGCAAACCAGTTCATGTAAACGTATACGTTGTGATAAACTATATCCTGTAATTGGGTTTATAGTTTGATGTTCTAGCTCTGTGGTGCTGGATACTTGATCTGTGCTGAATTAGGTATAACTATCCAGGGTGGCTCAAGTAACTTTTCAGTCGGGGAAAAGAAACAATCGTCCAAGGTTTACATTACTGTTTGTAATACTATAATTGCTGTAAAAGAATGTGCTTAGTTATGAACGGCAAGCAAGGAAGCGATGAACTTCCACTTGGGAACACCCACCCAACAGTCATCTCCTAGGAGTACATATGACCCCTTTCGCAAAGTATTAATCACTGCTGGCCCCTCTAGATCCATATTGGATGAAACTTTGCTGTTTCTAGGAGGTGACACCTTGCTGGAAGCAGAGGAATAGCTGCTCGCAATGTATCCTTATTCTTCCATGTATTTTACCCTTAAATATGCACTTGCAGAATATATTGTACTTAGTCACATGAAGCTTATACATAATCTCTAATTTTCCTATTAAGGTTCAAAAAATCTGACTTTGATACCAGGGAATGGGGAGATCATTATTAAGGATCATATTATCAAGTAAGTGTAAATCTGTATATTGAACTTGTAGACAACGGTACATGTTTGTTCTTCACCAAATCTGACCAATATTGGCTTTTCTCACTTGCTTATTAACAGTTTTTTTATATATTGTATTGATTGTGAAATCCTTTTATATGCACCTCATTTACAAATATACAGGCCAAAAATTTTGAGGCAGAGTTTGACAGAGAACATCATTTAACATCATCTGACATCATTTAATAATAAAATGAGATTACTTTCTTTGTCAGATTTGAACACGTGCCATTGGTGACACCAAATGGAGATGTTTTAATTCCAGATCTCTCTTTTGAGGTAAAACATTTATTTGTTATACACGTACTTTCTTGTGCTGTACTACCTCTCTGTTCTTTTATTCAATAGTTCTTCTCATTTGAACTAAGACTAGTCTAAACCTTCTAATATTTGGTTTCTTTGTGACATTACAAATATACTTTTATGTTCTTACTTGTAGATTGTGTGAAATGTGCAAATATTATTGAGAATGATTATTGAAATGTAAGGGCAAGCCATATATGACATGCTAATGAATCATTTTGTAAATGTATGAGAAAGAGCAGGAGGCCAGCTATTAGTCAGGAAATGGTATTAAATGCAGAACAAACAACCTGTTATTCTGGTTATAACAACCATGTTATTCTAAACAACATGGAGAATAGAAACAAATGACCGCAGATGCTAGAATCTGGAACAAAGTATAAACAGCTGGAAGAACTCAGTGGGTCATGTAGTACCTGTGAAGTACTATACTGTGAAGGAGGGGAGGGGGAGGGGGGGGGGGGGGGTTGTAGATTGGTAGACAGTCACGTGGGTGAGAGGAGTGCAAAAACAGTCACTGGGACATGATGGATGGAAGTAACCAGTTGCTGCAGACGTTGAAATCTGATGGCGAAGAAGAAGTATGAGACCAAATAAGGGTTGGGGAGATAGGAACAGTGGAAGGAGGGAAAACGATGGGAGGAGTGTATGGTTGATAGGCAGATGAAGAATTTAGAGAAAAAGCAGCATGAGAGGGGTGGGATGTTATGAGAAGGAAGGATGCATGTGGGAGGACACTGGTTATGAATCATTTTGTAAATGTATGAGAAAGAGCAGGAGGCCAGCTAGTAGTCAGGAAATGGTATTAAATGCAGAACAAGCAACCTGTGTTACATGTGGTGAGACCACATCTGGAGTATTGTGTACAGTTGAGAAAGGACATCCTTGTGATTGAGGCAGTGCAGCATAGGTTCACGAGATTGATCCCTGGGATGGTGGGACTGTCATATGAGGAAAGATTGAAAAGACTAGGCTTGTATTCACTGGAGTTTAGAAGGATGAGGGGGATCTTATAGAGACATATAAAATTATAAACGGACTGGACAAGCTAGATGCAGGAAAAATGTTCCCAATGTTGGGGAAGTCCAGAACCAGGGGCCACAGTCTTAGAATAAAGGGGAGGTCATTTAAGACTGAGGTGAGAAAAAACTTTTTCACCAGAGAGTTGTGAATTTATGGAATTCCCTACCACAGAGGGCAGTGGAGGCCAAATCACTGGATGGATTTAAGAGAGAGTTAGATAGAGCTCTAGGGGCTAGTGGAGTCAAGGGATATGGGGAGAAGGCAGGCACGGGTTATTGATAGGGGACGATCATCCATGATCACAATGAATGGTGTTGCTGGCTCGAAGGGCCGAATGGCCTCCTCCTGCACCTATTTTCTATGTTTTTATGTAATATTGTGAACGATTGCCATGAAACAAATCAGCTGTTTAAGTTTTATTCGTTGGCAGGATAATTGAAATTTCAAGTAAATTTTGAAAGCTTTAATTTGAAAATGTCAAAACATTTTAGAGAACTATTCTATTGTGACATCTTTAAAATTCAGATGGACTATGCAAGGGAATTTGTAAACAGTTTTTTAAGGTGAATGCTATTAACTGCATTGTCACTGTTCAGGTCAGGTCCGGAGCAAATGTTCTTGTCTGTGGTCCAAACGGTTGTGGAAAGAGCTCACTTTTCCGCTGCTTAGGAGAGGTGAGTGCAAAACAATTGTATTGAACGTTAGACTATTTGCTTCCGAGTAGCATTAATTGGTAAGCTAAACCATATTTTTTGGTTTTTATAGTTATGGCCTCTGTTTGGAGGACGTCTAACCAAGCCAGACAGAGGGAAGC
Organism: Amblyraja radiata; assembly: GCF_010909765.2. Taxonomy (NCBI): domain Eukaryota; kingdom Metazoa; phylum Chordata; class Chondrichthyes; order Rajiformes; family Rajidae; genus Amblyraja; species Amblyraja radiata. The sequence continues at coordinate 56,189,698 of NC_045965.1, read as the reverse complement.
TCTTTTATGTACCTCAGGTAAGACGGACGTATTCCTTTTCAATCTTGGTTCATTTTAACGGTGTTGATTTTTGCTTTCACACAATAATTTCCATCCATCTCAATAGATATTCATCTGTAGTTACCTGCGATGCATGTGTGCTGTGATTCCTTCAGACTTTATTATTATAATTGTTCTAAACAAAAGGGAAAAAATGGTTTTGAAAAATGTCATTATCCAGAGATAATGTTCTATTTTTGGACGATGACTTTTAGCCAGACTGCTTTAAGCTCTCAATTTATTGCTTGTATACATATACATAAACAAGACAAGATAGTTATTATCAACAAGAGAACTTCTGTCACAGCATTTAACAAATTTGTGTTGGAACTTTGCACTGTACAACTGTTGCTTGCAAGATGACAATAAAGTTGATTGAAATCATGAAAAATTGGGGATCGACACAAAATTCTCTAGTAACTCAGCCTTTCTGGAGAAAAGGAAGAGGTGATGTTTCAGGTCGGAACCCACTTCAGACTAAAGTAGAAGGAGGCCAGAACAAAACAGGGTTGGCAACTGATGATCTGAGGAGGGGGGGGGGGGGGTCTATAACGGCCATAAGATGACTAGGAGAGGGGGAGGGAGGGAGGAATGCAAGAGTTACTTGAAATTACTTAAAATTGGGGATTTAGATCTGATCAGGGTGATCCACCTTTCCGAGCTTGCCCAGGATTCTCCAACAGTTTAAACCTAATCACCCAAACACATAGTGAGTGAACCAGGAATGAAGTAACGGGGGTGTTACATCAAAAGGAGCTGATGTATGAGGCTTCGAGTGTTCACAGTGATACATTTGTAACTGAGATGGTTTACTTTCTGATTGTTGTTGGAAGTAAGACATGACTTGGGCAGCCAGGATGGAACAATTAGTAAATTATGTTCTATTTTTGGTCCCAAATTACATCTGACCAGAGTAGCCAAGCCTAGATTATGTAGCATGTCTGTTTGATGTTTGAGAAGATCACGGACATGATTTAATGAACATGTAGTTTAAATTATGTACAGAGCAGATAATTGTCATTCAGGGGGAAAAAAGTGCACTTTAAACTAAAGTGAAGCTTCTTTGGATATCTTGTGGCCTCCGTACCAGTAGTCACAAACATCTAACCATTTCACTCAACTAACAAGGAAGAGGATAGATATAGGTAAATAACAGCTCATGTTAGGTCGCATATTATATCGTACACTGGGATACTGAATTGAAATTATGTCAATTAATACAATTCCACAAATCTTTTATTTCACATTTCTGCTAAAATAAACAAATCTTCCACAAAACAAGGTGATAAAAAACACAGGTGATAGGTTGTAAATAATTGCCACGCATTTCACATCTTGCCTACTTTTACTGTGCTTAAGTTTAAGAGTTTAAGAAAGTTATATGGAGTTGCAAAGGTATGAAAATGCATTTCATTGATGCAGATTTTCTCAGTTGGCTGGAATTAAATTAATTTATAAAAAATGTTTTATTGTCATTTGGAACTGGTTGTCAAAATTGAGAAGTGAGTAAATGCAACTACAAAATATAGAACTTATATCAAATGTAAAATTTAAATATAAACGTAAAACTTAAATGCCAACCCGAAACATCACCTGTACATGTTCTCCAGAGTTGCTGCCCGACCCGCTGGGTTACACCAGCATTTTGTCTTTGGAAACCAGCATCTGCAGTTCGTTGTTATTAACCTGAAATCAAAGTTGCTATGTTTTAAAATTACCTTTAAATCACAAATTATTGTGCTTTTATTTAAAAATTGACTTGCTAAAGATTCTATTGAATCAATTTTGATTCTCATATTAATACGTCAATTGTTTATTATCTTGCAGCGACCATACATGACTCTCGGAACTCTAAGAGATCAGGTGATCTACCCTGACACACTGGAAGATCAGAGGCGGAAAGGAATATCTGATCTGGTATAATACCATATAATAAAATTAGCTGCTTTGTGCTCCTATTGTCAAACTTGGGATATCTTAGTGCAAACATGTAATAATGTTGCAATGAGCTGGATGACGGAGTGAAGAAAATGTGAAAAATGGAAAATATCTTTTGTGCCTTTCTGTGCTGGCAATTTTAAACCTTCTGTGATTAATGTGGTGATCCCTTGCAAAGCTTCAATAATTGGGTCATAAGAGCCATGCATTCACTTTTTCTCCTTTTGTGCCTGCACTGTTTCTCCTCCACTCCTAAACCTTCTATTAGATTGCAGGTCCTGTACCGATTCTTTGCATTCCACTAAAAGAAATAACAGAGCATTACTCTGAATGCCACCCCCTTTTATTTCCCAGGTTAAATGTGGGCGGTCAGAGAATGTGATTGCTGTTGTTTTACCTTTTTCCCTGTGTGACACAAGTGGAGCGGCTAGTAGTATTGTGTCTCACAGAGACTCTGATTCAATACGGATCTCAGGTGCTGTCTGCAGAGTTTGCAAATTCCTTCTGCAACTGCACGGAACTTATATCGGTTTCCACATTTCCATAGATCTGCAGGTTGGTAGATTAATGGACCATTGTAAATTGTCCCATATGCATAGGTGAGTGGGAGAATGCAGGTGGAACTGATGACAATATGTGGATAATAAACTTATTACTGTAGGAATAGTGCCCATGGATGATGAATGGTGGTGCAGACTCAGTGAGCTGAAAGATCTGTTTCTATGCAGAATTTTTCTATAACTACATTGTCTTCTTCTTCCACTTGGTCCTCATCTGCATTTCACATGGACTTTTTTTCGTCTTTAGGTTGGGAGATGAGGGTGATGTGGTCTATAAATAGAGTCTGTATTTAAAATGGAAACAATGATAAATGCTGCCCGTAGCCTTTCCTTTCCCTTTCTTTACCTTTCCTGCACTTCCATAGGCATGCATGCTTTATCCAGTGAAGTACCAATCTGTTAATGTCCACCCCCCCCCCCCCCCCCCCCCCCCCCCAATTATCCAACATCAGCATTAGTTTAATTTTTTATTTCTTGGTCACCTCACCTCGCTGTTCACCAATGAAAAGGTATTTTGATTCTATGCAGTGTCTCGCAAATTATCATCAAGCTATATGCATATATATGTGTGTGTATATGTGTATATATATGTGTATATATATGTATATGTATATATATATGTATGTATATATATAGTGATTTGTTTTTCATATAATTTTCATGCACACCCCGCCATGTTTCCCATGGAAATTAATAAATGATGGAGTTATTTTGATTGTAGAATTGTGTTTGTCAACAGATTCTGAAGGACTATCTGGATAATGTACAGCTTGGCCATATTCTGGAGCGTGAAGGAGGCTGGGATTGTATTCAGGATTGGATGGATGTACTCAGTGGAGGGGAGAAACAACGGATGGCTGTATGTCGTGCACCCCATTTAAAATTTTGATGGAAAAGCGAATATTGTTACATGCTTGAGATTTGTATCACCAGAATGGAATATAAAACTGATTATTTTTGATGCATTGCTTGAATATTGCAAGATATTACATATTGACGTTTATAATTTATTCATGAAAAAACAATGTATGCATGTGTAAAATTTAGTCTATAATGCATTTATTTTACGTGGTAGAATTTTGCGTGTTAGTCCCAAAATAGTATTAAGTATGTGCAGAATTTTGGGGTCTAGTTGTGTTAGAATCCATGTCTAATGAGGTGCACTTGCAGCTCCGATCCACCAATGTAATAGTTTTTCATCAGGCTTGTGCTGCATCGTTAGCTGGATCATCAGCATATTTTTCTTAAGTTTTAAGTATTTTTCCCCCCAAATCTTTACCGTTCATTAAGTTAAATCTACAAGTTAAATGGCTAATTTGCTTAAAATGTAGAAACAAGGAACTGCAGTTGCTGGTTTACACAAGAAGACACAAAGTGTTAGAGTAACTCAGCAGGCCAGACAGCATCTCGGAGAACATGAATAGGTGACGTTTCAGGTTGAGAGCCTTCTTCAGGCCCGACCCGAAACGTCACCTATCCATGTTCTCCAGAGATGCTGCCTAACGCACTGAGTTACTCCAACACTTTGTATCTTCTCAGCTAAGTTGCTTGAAAGGAATGTTTTATTGTAATGACTCTGAATTTAGCGGGCACCTGCTAACATTGTGTTGTTTCATTTATTTTAATATAGATGGCTCGATTATTTTACCACAAGCCACAGTTTGCTATTTTAGATGAATGTACCAGTGCAGTTAGTGTTGATGTTGAAGGCTTCATCTATAGCCACTGCAGAAAGGTAAGGTTCATAAAGTTCATTTATTGTCACATACACCATTGGTGTAGTGAAATTTCACTGGCCAGGTCAGTCATACAATTTTTAAAAAGCAACAGAGTCCGAGGCGGCTTTTCAACTCCATCGATGGTAGGCCGCAGAGCCCGGAGAGTGTGATCCGAAACTTGGTCACCTCTCCGGGAAGGTAAGAACCTGAAAAAAAAATTCCCCCTCCCCCCCCCCCCCCACATAAAACAAACAGAAGAACATTAAAACAAACTTTAAACAAACGCTAAAAATACCAAAAAGGCTGAAAAAAACAAACAGACTGCTGGCAGGGCTGCCATCTCCCTCCTCCGGCGCTGCCTAAGGTAAGCCGTGATTGTAAAGAAAGCATTACATATAATAAATTTTTGCATGAACAGAGTATTTACATTACATTTCTTAATACTTCAATAAATTCTTTTAAATTCCAACTTAAACAAATTAAAATTAAAATCACATCTATAAGCAATTAGAGGAACTGTTTGAACATGTTTAAACATTAGTAACGGAAGCCTGAAGGTAGTTTAAAATACATATTCTCTTCTCCCATTACTCCTCTTCCTATAGAAAATACTTTTTCATGCCTCAAATGTACCTTAATGATGGTGTGGTGAGAACATATGTGAGCATTGTAAATGTAAAGCTATGTTATCTCCCTGGCTCAGCACGTTTCAGTTTCAGTTTATTGTCTCGTGTACTGAGGTACAGTGAGAAGCTTTTGTTGTGTGCTAACCAGTCAGCAGAAAGACAATATATGATTACAATCGAGTCATATACAGTGCACAGATACATGATAAGGGAATAACATTTAGTGCAAGATAAAGCCAGTAAAGTCCGATCAAAGTTAGTCCGAGGGTCACCAATGAGGTAGATAGTTTGAATTCCACTCCTTCATGAATAGAAAAAGAAGATTCCTGCTTTGTACAAATTTAATGTTTAAACTTTGTGATATGTTTTTTTAATGTGTTATTTTGTACTAATTAAAATTCTATAAAAAAAGATGAAGGATTCTGTTAATACAATCTTTGTTTGGATTGACAATTAATATTTTGTTATTTGTGATGGATGTGATCCATATCATTTTTCTTCCAAAAGGTTGGCATCACTTTGTTCACTGTGTCACACAGAAAATCTCTCTGGACTCACCATGAGGTTAGTGAAGTAATCCCGACTAACAGGAAATGCAGAATAAAATCCATGGAACAAATGAGTAATTCTTCTGAAAACTTTAAAACAATTAAAAGTTCTTAACCAGGACATTTGTCCTAGAGCATGATTTTAAACAGATATCCTGTGGACAACTGGTGGAGTGACCTGCAGACTGGATGGGTACGGTGTTACCCAGTTCATTGCTGGATGTAATAGCAGAGTAGAATTAAATTGGAGCAGATAAAACAGAAGTGAATACACAAGGATGGTTTATTTAAATTGAATTATTTCCAAGCCCAATGGCATTCTCCAGCTGAATGTTGGCAGGTTAAACTTCTACACTTGAATTAGTATTATCCTTAGATAATGGCGACTGATTGCTGTAACTGTCAGATACTGTATTTCTATTTAAACATGATCCATAAAGGTCACATTAGTTGGGATACCCTACTTTGAGTTTGTATGTTTGGAATTGCAAACCTAAAAACAGGCATAGTAGATCGGAGGTGTCAGTGTTGCAGTTGAATAAAGGGGACTATGGGGCCATGATGGAGGAGCTATGTCATGCTATGAAAATGCAGGGTGACTTGGACAGGTTGGGGGAGTGGCCAGATGCATGGCAGATGAAGTTTAATGCGGATAAATGTGAGGTTATCCACTTTGGTAGCAAAAACAGGAAGTCAGATTACTATCTAAATGGCGTCAAGTTGGGAAAAGGGGAAGTACAACGTGATCTGGGGGTCCTTGTACATCAGTCTATGAAAGTAAGCATGCAGGTACAGCAGGCAGTGAAGAAAGCGAATGTTGGCCTTTATAACAAGAGGAATTGAATATAGGAGCAAAGAGGTCCTTCTGCAGTTGTACAGAGCCCCAGTGAGACCACACCTGGAGTATTGTGTGCAGTTTTGGTCCCCAAATTTGAGGAAGGACATTCTTGCTATTGAGGGAGTGCAGCGTAGGTTTATAAGGTTAATTCCCGGGATGGCGGGACTTTTATATGCTGAGAGAATGGAACAGCTGGGCTTGTACACTGGAGTTTAGAAGGATGAGGGGATCTCATTGAAACATATAAGATTGTTAAGGGCTTAGACACGCTAGAGCCAGGAAACATATTCCCAATGTTGGGGGAGTCCAGAACCAGGGGCCACAGTTTAAGAATAAGGAGTAAGCCATTTAGAACGGAGACGAGAAAACACTTTTTCTCACAGAGAGTAGTGAGTCTGGAATTCTCTGCATCAGAGGGCGGTGGAGGCCGGTTCTCTGGATGCTTTTAGAGAAAGCTAGATAGGGTTCTTAAAAATAGCAGAGTCAGGGGATATGGGGAGAAGGCAGGAACGGGGTACTAATTGGGGATGATCAGCCATGATCACATTGAATGGCGGTGCTGGCTCGAAGGGCCAAATGGCCTACTCCTGCACCTATTGTCTATTGTCATATTGGACCACTTTCTTTAGAAAATTTGTAAGTGAGAGACAAATCCTGAAAAGCCAACTTCAGAAATATTCCAGCATACCACTACATTATATGCATTTTGTAGGGACAAAGTAGTAACTTTAAATGCCTTAATAAATTCTCTTCAATTGTATCTCAAACTACAAGTATCATGTGATTCACGTATTCACCATTTACTAGGAAAAATTGATGTTTTTTTTAACTGTCTTGTACAGGAGTCTGAAAAAGGTTCAAAATATATATATTGTTTTCCAATTGCTCTTCTCCACGAGAAAGATATGCTTGTCTCTCAAATGTTTTGCAGGTCACCTGTACTAAATTTCTGATTATCATATTAAAGATATAAACTAATTTGCCCCAAACTATGCTTGCAATTTTGTTTTAATGATCTACACTTTGGTTTATTACAATGGTTTTCTTTTTGTTTTCAGCATTATTTGCACATGGATGGTAGAGGTAATTATGAATTTAAACCGATTACTGCGGATACAGTGGAATTTGGTTCCTAAAACCCATCTGCTAATCTGTTTCTGAAAGGAGAAGTAGATTGATTTACAGAAGTCAGTACAATTTGCATTCTACCCTGCACTAAATATTTCAGTTTGTAATTAATTCTCAGTTTTAAGATGCTGTAATAAAATTGTACAATTCATTAATTTGTAGTCTTGTTGAGAGCTGTATATTTGGAAATATTAATATTGAAACTTGTAGATCCAGTAAAATTCACCTAGAAAATGTTTGAATTGTTACCTTAATGAAGATAACCTGTAATGTTTCATGTACAGTACAAATGAAGTAACCTAGGAATGCACTACATGATGGCATGTTCTTGTTATGCAATAATTTGATATCTGCAACTCATTTCCTAATGTTTTACAGAAAAAAAATAAAGACGTTAAATGTTAACTTTGTGCTAATGTGTGAGTAATTATTTTGAAATTTGGTCAACAAATGTTACATGGAGTCTTGAATGTAGAGCGTGTCTGAAAACACATAGCATCTACGAAACACTTGATTATATGATTTAAGAAAATGATCTGATAGATCTGAGTTATCGCTCATCTCTTATCAGAGATAATGCAACATCTTTTTCTGGCAGCAATCATGCATCCACATTTCAGTTATATGTAAACAAGAACAATAAACAAGTGGTGATTGTCCAGGAAAAGAAAATACCTTCCAATTGATTACGGAGTGTCTCCATTTATGTTAGGACCAAATGTAAATTGGATTTAGAATGAGTAATTCATCAGGAAAATGACCCCGGCCAACAAAAGGTAAAGAAATATGAAGGGAACTGTAGAACAGATGAGCAAATCAGATGTGTGATACTGTTAATCAACATTCTGTTGCCTTTGTTCTTGAAGTCTTTTGCAACATCTGATTATGATGCAATGTTCTATGAGCCAAGACAATGTTAGTTTACAATGTAATGTGAAATTTCTTCATTGTGGTATTAATTTTACCGCTTTCATAATGTCATCCCTTTTAAAAAGAAAAACTTATATCAGCAAAATATTTCCAGAGGTTGTGTCCTAACTTCCCTAACAAGCAGGCTGGCTGCTAAAGTTAGTTTCATTAGATGATCGTGGTTGTTGGGCGCGTGTTTCTAGTGCAACTGTTATTTCTTTCCTGAAGATTTTGTTAATTTATTACTTTTTAAGGATTTTGGTGTCAGTTTCGAAATAATCAAGTGCAGGTAAAATCAAACTATGCTGCAAGTGAGTTAGGTTTGGTCGCACGTTCTGCAGGGTCTGTTTCCCCACTGCTTGATCATGGGCCAGTTTGAACAAATGCTTTACATGGCAATAGCTTATTTGCTATTTGTACAGTCCTATCCACAAAAAGGTAAGTTGTATTTGCATTGCATTTGTTAACGTATTTTTTCTGAATATTTTTCAGCATCACTTGGAAATGCTTTGATAAAGGCTAGATTTTGCTTGGGTTTATTCAAAATTGGATGTATATCTTGTTTCTGCAATGTATGTGTCATAGAGTCATACAGCGTGGAAACACGCCCTTTGGGCCAACTTGCCCATGCTGACCAACATGAAAAGACATTGTCAAAATGACTTTCCAATGAGCAACAGCAGTGTGTATCTATGATAAACAGAATTAAAAAGGGGACAGGGTTTCTCTCACTTGATGTTGAAACACATTTCCATCAAATGTCATTGGGTAACAATGCTGGCAAATTTCTGTCCACTCTCAGCTGACTATTGGCACTTATTGGCATGCATGTGACTTGGCAAAGGGTAAGGATATTACCTGGGAAATCTTTGGTATATGTGGTTCAACAAGTCACTGGGATATGAGCTTGCAATCTATTGGAAATGTATTATAAAACAAACGACATCCATGTCAATTCTTTCATGTTGCTTGTCCTTACAAACCTTTATCAGTATTTAATAACTTATAACTTATAGTATAGTAATTTAATAACTTATAGTTGCCTCTTTAACATCAAACTCATTTACAGTTGCCCAATTTAAAGGATATAGCCAAAAACATCACCAGTTTGGCTTCACAGTGTTCTACACTGGTCTTGTTAAATTTGCACTTACTACAGTACAAAAAATATATATTTTTTCACAGCCCACACTGTTATGGGAAATACTTTGACGTATCATCAAATTAGCAATAGAATATCAGACAGACCTCTTGGTCTGCAGACTATATTTCAGTACAAATCAATGAATTAGATTTATTAATAATACTGAAGATAGACTCAAAAGTCTGGAGTAACTCAGTGGGACAGGCAGCATCTCTGGAGAGAAGGAATGGGTAACGCTTCGGGTCAAGACCCTTCTTCAGACCTGAAACGTCACCCATTTCTTCTTTCCTGTCCCACTGAGTTACTCCAGCTTTTTATGTCTATCTTTGGTTTAAACCAGCATCTGCAGTTCCTTCTTACACATTATTAATAATACCCTTGTACTGTTGTAAAGGTTTACTGTATTCCAATATGAACTCCTTGCAATGCATTTAACCAGGTCTAGTGATAAAGTGTGTAGGAAAGAACTGCAGATGCTGGTTTAAACTGAAGATAGGCACAAAATGCTGGAGTAAGCGGGACACCATCCTTCCCACCCAAGTCACACTGGCTTTTTTTCTCGCCTAGCTACAGCGAACAATGACCTGTTCCCTTTATCATTATTACTTTTATGCATATCTTTCATGAATTTGTTCTGTATCTCTCTACATCATTGTCTATATCTCTCGTTTCTTTGTCTTGTGACTTTCAGTCTGAAGAAAGGTTTCGACCAGAAATGTCACCCAATCCTTCCAGAGATGTTGCCTGTCCCGCTAAATTAATCCAGCATTTGTGTCTGCCTCGTGATAAAGTGTTAATAGTTGTTTGTAAAATGAGTCACCAGCCTCTGAGTAGCTAGTAATTGTCAGATACGTTGAATTATTTTAATTGCTGATTCTGCTCTTCACAAAGCAATTGTAATTGGACTCATGTTGTGTTCTTTTTAACTGTAAGACAACTCCATTCGTTTTATTGCCTTTGGAGATGGGGGAGGCCTTCCTCATCCACCATATACGACTAATGTCCAGAAAGCTACTGCAAACGAGATGGGGAGAGTTGCCCAGGAGTCAGGAGCAGATTTTGTATTGAACGTCGGAGATAATTTTTACTACCGTGGTGTAAATAATGTAAACGACTTAAGATTTAAGGTAAATAATTATTAGATCATACTGTGTCATATCAAAGAGGAGGTAAAATCATTGTCCTCATAATAGTTTGTTTTCAAGAATGCTCAGGATTTTGCAGGAAAGGTATGTTCCCAAAATATCTCGGCTTGGTGCTACAACCTACATTGCTGCTCATCTTCAGTTTGGAGAGATACACAAGCAACACAAACTCTAATTTGAAGTTAATTAGACAAGAAGTCCAGTCATACGCTCCATTTTAATTATGATCCTCTTGAGAAGAAACAAAACTCCAAATACTTATCTGCACATAGTTTCGAAAGAGTATGAGTTACCTAATAATTCATTTCTGTGCTGAGTTGTACTGTTGTACCCAAAGTACGACATGCTCCCTCCAGTAACATCTGATCATATATTGCCAATGCTTCTTGTGAATTGAATGTAAATTTAAATCTATGGATATGAGGATAAGATAGTAAATAAAAATGAATAATCCAGCACTTTTGATTATTGAATCCCAATTAATATGGGGATAGTGTGATTAATTTGTATTATTTAAGAACTGTATATTATGAATTAAAAAAATATTTGCTTATAAAATTCACCTATATAATACCTTTGTGAGATGTGCAGGATCAAAACAAAATGGAAAATGTATTCTGGAACACGAGTTGGCTGAACATTAAGTTATAAAATATTTTATCTAAGTCAAAATTTGTCTTTTTTAATGGAGACACATTTAACTCCAAATGTTGGAATCTTGAGCAAAAGTTGTTTTAAAAAAAAAAAACAGGATTGCAAACACAAAATGCTGGAGAGTCTCAGTGGGTCAGGCAGCATCTGTGGAACGAATGGACAGGCGACGATTTGGGTCGGGAACCGTCTTCCGATGATTTGGACATCAGTCCAAAGAAGGTTTAAAAAAATGGCTGCCTGACCCATTGAATTCCTCCAGGACTTTGTATTTTGCTTCCTGTTTTTTTTAAGCCGCGCAGCTGTTGTAAAACAATTTTTAAAAAGTGGAAATTAAAGTCAGCGTAATGAGCCAGAATATAATTTGATCACATTTTGCATTGTAATAGTCACTTTTTATCACTTGAACTCTCAGTGTTTAAACTGAAGCAGCACAGTGGTACAGCTGGTAGAGCTGCTGCCTCACAGCGCCAGAGAATCTGGGTTTGATCCTGATCTGGGGTACTGTCTATGTGGAGTTTGTACATTCTCCTGCTTTGGTTTCCTCCGGGTGTTTTGGTTTGAATGAATGAATGAATAAGTTTATTGGCCAAGTATTCACATACAAGGAATTTCCCTTGGTGCTCCACCCACGTGACAACATGACACAGTGACAGTTACAAATGACACATAAAACACTAAACATTAATAATGAAACACCATTGATCAAACATGTGAACAAAACAAAATACCAGAGCAAAAGGAGGCTACAGATTTTTGGCTATTGAGAAGAGCTACTACTCGTGGGGAAAAAGGCTGTTTTTATGTCTGGCGGTGGCAGCTTTGACAGTCCGGAGTTGCCTTCCAGAGGGAAGTGATTCAAAGAGTTTGTGGCCAGGGTGAGAGGGGTCAGAGTGATCTTACCCACTCGCTTCATGGCCCTTGCAGTGTAAAGTTCGTCAATGGAGGGAAGGTTGCAGCCAATAACTTTCTCTGCTGATCGGACGATTTGCTGCAGCCTCCGGGTGTCGTGCTTGGTGGCTGAGCCAAACCAGACCATGATGGAGAAGGTGAGGACAGACTCTACGATGGCCGTATAGAATTGGGCCATCATTGCCTGTGGCAGATTGTGCTTCCTCAGCTGCTGCAGTAAGCACATCCTCTGTTGTGCCTTTTTGACTGTGGAGTTGATGGTAGCCCCCCAATTAAGGTCCTTGGAGATGATGGTTCCCAGGAACTTAAAAGGCTGCACAGATGTGACTGTGGTGTTGTTGATGGTGAGTGGGGTGAGGGGAGGGGGAGCTCTCCTAAAGTCTATAATCAATTCCACTGTCTTAAGAATATTGAGCACCAGGTTGTTGCGATGGCACCAGGATGCCAGCTGTGACACTCCCTGTCTGTAGGCAGATTCCTCCCCATCCTGGATCAGTCCAATCAGGGTTGCGTCGTCCGCAAACTTGAGAAGCTTGACAGAGGAGTCTGTGGAAGTGCAGTCATTGGTGCAGAGAGAGTAAAGGAGAGGGGAATGTACGCAGCCTTACGGTGCTTCTATGCTGAGGGTCTGCGGGTCCGAGATGTGCTTTCCCAGCCTCACATGCTGCTTCCTGTCTGTCAGGAAGCTGGTGATCCACCGACAGAGGGGTTCAGGCACAGTCAACTGGGAGAGTTTGGAGTGTAGTAGCTCTGGCACAATGGTGTTAAATGCAGAGCTAAAATCCACAAACAAAATCCTTGCTTAGGTCCCCTAGCGGTCTAGGTGCTGGTGGATAAAGTGGAGGCCCAGGTTGACTGCGTCATCCACAGATCTATTTGCCTGATATGCAAACTACAGAGGGTGCAGCAGGAGGTTTGTGATATTTTTCAGCTTGGCCAGCTCATGCCTTTCAAGGGTCTTCTTGACAACAGAGGTCAGTGCACCAGGCCTGTAGTCATTAAGACCAATAATCCTTGCCTTTTTGGGTACAGGGACAATAGTGGAGACTTTGAAGCAGGCAGGGACAGTACAGGTTTGCAGGGACTGGTTGAAAATGTCTGTAGACCGGTGCCAGTTGTTCGGCACAGAGAGTAGAGGGGGAAACATTGTCCGGTCCTGGAGATTTCAAGCTCTTCTGACTTCTGAAAAGCCTCTCCACCTCCTCTATTTTTATTGTTGATGATGGAGAAGTGATGTTGTGCAGCACGGAGGGTGTGGGTAATTGGGTGTGAAGTGGTGATTGGAAAGGGGTGGGTGGGAAAGGGTCCAGTCTTTTCAGATTGGAGTCTTGCTTTAAGTATGTGTGAAGTGGTGAATGGGGTGCAGTTCTCCCATCTCCCAAAAACATGCAGATTTGTAGGTGACTTGTCCTCTGTAAATTGCTCCTAATGTGTAGGGAGGGAGTGGATGTAAAAGTGTGATAACAGAACGAGTATGAATGGGTGATCGATGGTTGGCATGTGCTCGGTTGGCCTATGGGCCTGTTTCCATGCTGCATATCTAAACGAAACGTTAGAATTTTTGCAGCTTGAATCTTGAATAAACATGATGAACACATAACGTTAGCATGGAGCCAACACAAGTGAAAATCACCTGCTTGAAATTACTTTGCAATTTTGCAGTCACAGTTTCTAATCAAATCTATCAGTAAACTGCTTTCCCTTTTAACCCTTATTAATTAACTATTCATCTGTTTGCCTTCAAATTCTCACACATTGCCTAATTAAATCATTCCTCTATCACAGACATACTAAGTAGCTGATCTTATTTTTACTTGAATAGGAAACATTTGAGAATGTATTTACAGCTCCTTCCATTGTCAATATACCGTGGTATATTCTGGCAGGAAATCACGATCATTTGGGTAACGTGTCAGCACAGATTGCTTATTCAAGGATATCTAAGAGATGGTAAGTGAATTTCAACATCTGCTCGTTAACACTAATTAACACTTATAATGAGGTGGTATCAATTGCTGTGCATGTTTTCTTGGTGTCAACTTTCTCAGCAGCCTTTAAATGGACATTTTTAATCATTGATGCACTCCAGGGAAACAATACGTAAGTAGATAAAGTATCTAAGGAATCTATGTCATATGGAAAAGTTAATTTTATGAAATAAACAGATGTGGAAACCTATTAATGATTTTAGCCTCCGTTCCCTACTTGCCATGGGAGCTGTGTTTTTTTTAAAAGTTAGCCTTAAATGTCAGTTTATTCGATAATTTCCCTTAAAAGGGATGCCATCTAATATTTTGTGATCAACAACCAACCCCGCCACCTGCCCTCCTCATCTAGCTCATAACTTTGCAAAGTTCTTTGATTAGATTTTTGCCTTATTTCCAGTACATTGTAATCTAAAGAACATTTGGTAATTGGTTGTTGGTTTATTTTTGTCACATGTAGCGAGAGAGGGTGAAAAAGTTAGTTTGCGTTCTATCCATGTAAATCATTCATGCATGTATACAATCTAACCGTACAGGAGTACAAAATGTGCAGACAGACAAGACACAGAGTAAATAATATGTTACAGCTACAGAGAAAGTGCAGATAAAAATAGTGCAAAGGCCGCAACATGATAGATTGGGAGTTTGGCTTAAGAGAAGTCTTCTCGCACATGAAGGGTATAATATAATTTATCACTTGTTGCATTTTCCTACAATTATGGGAAATCTGTTTCATTCTCTGACACTCACTCCATGTGTCTTTTTCTATTGAGTAATCTATGTTTTTGCTATTTGCCCCTTAACACACCTGAATCCTGTGAAAATTGGATAAGGCAGTGTGATGCAAAAAAGGACCCTTCTTCAGACCCAAAATATCACCTACCCAAAATATAATTGATCCATGTTCTCCAGAAATGCTGCCTTACCCACGGATGCTGCCTGCATTCTTTGTGTAAACCAGCATTTGCAGTTCCTGCAGGTACACTCAATATTGATGAATCAGAGTTTTTGACCTTTTGGGTCAGGAGAGAAGCTCCATGAGCGTTTACACCACCCCAGGTTGCTATGAGAACACCTCTTCAGATCGTTTACCTTGTCGTGGTGAAGAGGCTTGCTTGTTCCCATGATTCCGAGCTTTTGGTAGGGCCACCCACGGCGGTAAGGTCGAGGATGAGGGTTCAGACTAAGAATGATCCAACCTACAAGACCTCAACGGCAGACCAGGCGGACAAAATTGGTATCGTTGGTATCATTTAAAAATAAATTGGATAGGCATATGGATGAGAAGGGAATGGAGGGTTATGGTATGAGTGCAGGCAGGTGGGACTAAGGGAAAAAAGTTGTTCGGCACGGACTTGTAGGGCCGAGATGGCCTGTTTCCGTGCTGTAATTGTTATATTATATTATAAAGTTATCTTGAACTCAACGGCTGTGAAGGCAGATGAAGGCTGCAACAGATCTATCAGCTCCAATTGTCTTGGTTCCCTTACCATTGGAATTAGTTGATTGATTTGTGAAAGACCGTGTGCTTCTTGGAGTGTAACATCAAGTACACGTTAAACAAACACACGCACAGACGGCTTAGTTCTGTGAGCAGCACAAAACTTCTACTCATAAGCCACCTGAGAGTCCACAAAAACAACAGAACATAGACCATCATCCTCGACCTCGAGGGATAGCCACGGCGACAACGCTATGAGAACAAACCATGAAAAAGCTTTGTGCTGTAGAATGTGCCAGTTAAATCGATTGTCTTTAAAACAAGGTATATTATTGAGGAGTAGAGATCAAGAGGATGGAAGCCATGCTATAGCTACACAAACTCCTAATTGTATAAACATCTATATTGAAAAAAATCTCTTGAATTCTTCAATTTGGGAAAGACGTTTTGGAGAGAAGGCAGCATTAATTTACTTGGGCACGGGGACATTGGGCACGGGGACATTGGGCACGGGGACATTGAGCATGGACAATGGGCATGTGAGCACAGGGCATTGGACACAAAACCTTTAAAAGAATCGATCTGCCAGATATGGTTCATTTGAAGAGGTTTAAGAGGATTGGGTTGCCGGAGTCCTTTCATCCAATTTCTCAATTCCTTTAAAATTAGTTTGGGGCATGGAAGGAATTTCCATTGCTAGTTCAAAACCAATATGTTCACTGGCCAATGCTGCTCTCAAGCATGAAAAACAAATAAGATCTCACGAGACAGCCCAGTTTTCAGGTCAGGAATCATTCTTCAGGCAGCTACACTGTGGATGCAGGTTGCAGTTGCTGGTTATTCTTGCAAATACTCTTCAGTTCTCACATGAGTCAGTTACTTGGATGAACTTCATGTCACCTCAGCCTTCTTGGAAGCATGTCACAGAGCTGTGAACCAAATCTTATTCCCTTTCCTGTTGGTGCTCCCCAAGATGCCATCAGCAGCTCACGGATCATTGCGATGAGCTTTCCACTTGCTCCCATGGCCCCCATAGCATGTGCAGAGTGAGTGGGAGGAAGATGGAGCACCATGCCAAATGAAGAAGAGAAACCGAGGGAGTGAGAGGAGAGAAAGAGGAACAAAATGACCAGACAATGAGCTCATCAGAGTTCCATGAGCAATTAGTTAGTAATTGTGTGGTCTTTCCTTCAGGGGGGAATAATTACAGAAACAGAGCCACTCTGAACAGCTTCAGAGTTTCTTGCGGCTGATGGCGGTGGTGTGGGGGTGGGGGGGGGGGGGGGGGGGTTGAGAGGTAGAGCACTTCTGATGGTAATAAAGGGGGGACTGTTACACCACTGGGGTGGCCTGGAGTGTGGGGTCCTCTGTAGAAGAGCTTGGAGCAAAGTGGGATCAAAGCTTACAGGGGCTCCAATCATAAGTGTATCTGCTGTTGCAGGTGAGACAACATCCTGACCCATCGTTACCAACTTTGCCCAGCTCAAGAGAGTCACGAGTATTTTTTCTGTCATATGTCCCAAAACGGAACAATTAAATTCTTACTTGCAGTAATAGGGCAGCACAGTGGTGCAGCGGTAGAGTTGCTGCCTGATAGTGCCAGAGACCTGGGTTCTCTCCTGACCACGGGTGTTCACTGTATGGAGTTTGTTCGTTCTCGTTCACTGTGACCGCGAGGGTTTACTCCAAGTGCACCGGTTTCCTTCCACACTCCAAAGACGTACAGGTTTGTAGGTTAATTTGCTTTGGTAACTTGTAAAATTGTCCTTAGTGTGTAGGATAGAGTTGGGGTACGGGGTGATTGGGGAACAGGGTGCTCGCTGGTCGGCAAGGATTTTGTGGGCCATTCCTTTAGATAAATGCTTTGCCGAAAGGAAAAGGAAAAGCGAATCTAGAAAATCAAGAACTACTGATGCTACAAAATCCTTACAGCTCTGTTACCTCTATGGAAGGGACCTTCTAGTTTGTTCTAATCATCCACCTCTGTCTCCAACTGTCGAACTTATTATTGATGGTGGGTTGTGTGAATGAATTATCTGAGCCTTTATTCACTCTCGGTAAATGGATCTCCCCTCATTTTAGTTCATTTTATTGTCACGTTGACCAAGGTAGTGAAACGTTTTTTGTTGTGTGCTAACCAATCAGCAGAAAGACCACATTATTACAATCAAACCGTCCACAGTGTACAGATATAGAATAAAGGGAATAATGTTTAGTGCAAGGTAAAGTCCGATTAAAGATAGTCCGAGGGTCCCCAATGAGGTAGATGGTAGGTCAGGACTGCTCTGTAGTTGGTGATAAGATAGTTCAGTTGATAACAGCTCGGGGAAATCCTCCCTGAACCTGGAGGTATACGCTTTCACACGTCATGCTTTTGTTTGTCACTTGTTCTTAAGTAAGACCAGGACATCTATGTGTACGGAAGTAGCTAATTAGACCAATTGGGCTTGAAGATTCTTTCCATGCAGGGGAGAGATGTGTAAAATGCCCCTGTCCCACTTAGGAAACCTGAACGGAAACCTCTGGAGACTTGGCGCCCCACCCAAGGTTTCCGTGCGGTTCCCGGAGGTTGCAGGTGGTTGCTGGAGGTTGCAGGTAATGGAAGCAGGTAGGGAGACTGACAAAAACCTCCGGGAACTGCACGGAAACCTTGGGTGGGGCGCAAAGTCTCCAGAGGTTTCCGTTCAGGTTTCCTAAGTGGGACGGGCATTAAGGATGCTGTATCATCAGTGGTTCTTGATTTTCGAGATTCTCTTTTACTCTTTGCTTCCTCCATTCTAGAAGGAGCACACTTTTTATTGAGGTTTTGCCAAACAGAATATTGTTGTTCCCAATAGTGAGTGACAGCATTTTAAATATCTGTACAAAAGCTCAGGAAATTACAATCCAATCTGCATGAAGTGGCAAATAAAGCTTTTGTTCTCAAGGGTCCGGACCTGAGGTTAGGTAGAAAAGTGCTGGAGTACCTCAGCGGGTCAGGCAACACCCCTGAAGACTTTGTGTGCTTTTTTTGTAAACCAGCATCTGCAGTTCCTTGTGTCCGCACTCCGATATAAGCTCAAGTTCAGTTGTAAAGAGCTAGTGTTTTTTTGCTGAGCATGGAACTGAGTGAATTATACCATTTGTCACAGGAACTTTCCAGATCTCTACTACGAGTTGTCTTTCAAGATTCCTAACATCGATGTTTCTGCCACCATTCTGATGATTGATACTGTTGTGATCTGTGGAAACACTGATAAAGACAATCAACCAAAAGGACCAAAAAAATATCATTTAGCACAGAAGCAACTTCAGTGGATCCAGGAAAAGCTGGCACGTTCCAGGTAACGTTTTGAAAGCCAACTTCCGATAATGCAAAACCCCACTCAGGGTATGTTTTATAAAAACAGAGCAAACCTCTCCTATAGAGTCCAGTTAAAGGCCAGATTGTTTCTAATTAGTGAGCACACTTCACAATTCTGGAGGTAGACGCAAAATGCGGGAGTAACTTAGCGGGTCAGGCAGCATCTCTGGAGAGACCCATCATCAGACTGGTAAAGGGTTTTTATCAATGTCTGATGAAGAGTCGCGACCCGAAACATCACCTATTTATTTTCTCCAGAGACTTGCCTGACACTCTGAGTTGCACCATCATTTTGTGTCTGTGTTCGGCGTAAACCAGCATTTGCAGTTCCTTCTTACGCACTTCACAATTCTGGGTCTGATGATCGCAACAAACAACTCACTAAGATGACCCATTATATAGAAAGATTCAGATGACCTTCCAGAAGTCCAGACATCAAGTGCAGGGGCCCTATTTATAGAATATAGAACAGAACAATACTGCATAGGAACAGGCCCATCAGCCCTCAATGTCCATGCTGAACATAGAAACATAGAAAATAGGTGCAGGAGTAGGCCATTTGGCCCTTCCAGCCAGCACCGCCATTCAATGTGATCATGGCTGATCATCCTAAATCAGTACCCCGTTCCTGCTTTCTCCCCATATTCCTTGATTCCGTTAGTCCCAAGATAAACTAACTAACTCTGCCTGCACATTATCTGTATCCCTCCATTCTCTATATCCGTGTGCCTATCTAAAAGCCTCTGAAATGCCACTATTGTATCTGTCTCCACCACCAACCCTGGCAGCATGTTCCAGGCACCCATCACTCTGTAAAAAAAACTTGTCCTGCACATTTCCTTTAAACTTGGTCCCTCTCATCTTAAAGCTATGCTCTCTAGTCTTCGACATTTCAACCTTCTGACTGTCTACCCTATCTATGCCTCACAAAATGTTATGTACCTCTATCAGGTCTCCCCTCAGCCTCTGACATTCCAGGGAAAACAATTCAAGTTTGTCCAACTTCCCAGGTTGCATGGGAGGACAGTTTTCCGGATAGATTTGGATCTCCTTGGATCTAGGTTTCCACCCAGATGCATGCCCATAGCCCCTGCCCATACACACCTAGCTGGTCTGGGTGCAATGGGCTTAATCTTGCTGGTCTCCTATGACTCTTCAACTGGGAGTTGGTAGCAAGACCTCTGGGCCAATTTGACTTCGGGTGGCATAGCTCTGAGGCTCTTTACCCAGAATTGACTGCATAAACCACAATAACAGGGTGCCAAAAATGAGGGCTAAACCTTGGCTTGTGTCAATTAATTTAAACAATTTTTAGGATCCTGACCCAAAATGTCACCCATCAATTTTCTCCAGAGATGCTACCTGACCTGCTGAGTACCTCCAGCATTTTGTTTCTATCTTTGGTATAAACCAGCATCTGTCGTTCCTTTATATTACATTTTAACAATGTATAGATCTATCTAAAACATTTAAAATCAATCTAAATTATTTAAAATAAAATCATTAATTAACAGATCAAGGAACTTGGAAGTCATTAAAATGTTAAATTAAAACAATTTACTTTTTGAAAATAATTACTTTAACTTTTGCTTCTAAGTGGCCTACAACATACTGCCTATCAGGGTCTTGGAAGTGGAGACAGTGACTGACTTTGAAAGGAGGTTGTGCAGACATTTGAGGGAATCAATCTTACAGAACCTCTGGTTTAGAGCAGGGTGAAGGGACTGCTTTATCGAGAGCTAGCACGGACATAGTGGACCAAATGGGTTAATTCTGTAACATAATTCTGCCAGCTGAGAATCCCCATTAAAGTGAATTCGTTTTTTTAATCCGTGCCCGCCTAATCCTCAGGAATCTTAGCAAGATGGAGGACCCTTGCTGGATTCCAGCTGAAGTCCATGGGCAGAGCCCAGTGACAAGTGTGGCGATATCCATCACTCAGTAAGTGTGGGACCTAGAATGAGTCGGGGACTTTATTCTGTTGGGAAGGCGTAATGCCAATGCTCCCCTTCAGAATGTTTGTCCACTTTGGGACATATGGTAAGAAGATACTGATTTGCCACTGTTTTGGGGGCACTAATTCCGTCTGGAACAAGGAACGATATTATGATAAATAGTAGGTAATTATAGTCTTGTGCTAGTTCTTCAATATGAATCAGCTACAGTAAACCAAGACGACTTTGACCCGAAACGTTGTATATTTCCTTCGCTCCATAGATGCTGCCTCACCCGTTGAGTATCTCCAGCATTTTTGTCTACCTTCGATTTTCTAGCATCTGCAGTTCCTTCATAAACGACTTCTCTACCCGAACTGTTTGTTTCATGAGCAAGCAATAATGATATAAAGGCACTTTCCGAAAGACTCTGTCTCATAGTTAGAATATAACTTGGGGACGAAAATAGGCCATTGTGCAATCACACTGATTCCATCAAAACCATGACCAAAACGAACCAGAATGAGAAATTCCAGCGGCCTTATGTCCACAATTTCTTCCATAAAACTGTCCACCTCTCTCCCATCCTTAATTTTGCTCCTTAAAATTCTTTACCTGCAGACCTATCCGCAGGTGTCTTTATGTGCCTTAAAATCTACCTCTTTACTATCTGGTTACTTGTGCCAGTGCTTTTTTACATGGCTTTGTACACGCATCTCTTGTTAAAGTTTCCTTCACTCACCCTGAATTATTTTACCATGTTAAAAGAATGAGAAGTTGTGAAAATCTCAACATTTGTAAAAGGTTGCACAGAGGCGCAGCGGTAGAGTTGCTGCCTTACAGCGGCCGAGATCCAGGTTCGATCCTGACTAAGGGTGCTGCCTATACTGAGTGTGTACATTCTCCCTGTGCCCAGGTGGGTTTTCGCCGGATGCTCTGGTTTCCTCCCACATTCCAAAGATGTACAGTAATTATAGATTAATTGACTTCGGTAAAATTGTAAATTGTCCCTAGTGTGTAGGATAGTGCTAGTGTACAGGGCGACGTGGACACGGTGGGCTGAAGGGCCTGTTTCCACGCTGTATCTCTAAAGTCTAAAGATTTGTGTTAAAATCAAACGTCACAGACTGCGCAAGAATATAAACTCAATTTTATTTTAAAAAGTTGAATGAATGGTGCATTTTGAAATACATATCCCACACCCCTTCAATCGGTAATGGGTTGTAAAGATGTTAAATCCTTTGCCATCTGTATGCTTTTGCTTCAGGTCTGACTACTTGATAGTTGCCGGTCACTACCCTGTGTGGTCCATCGGGAAGCATGGACCCACTCCTTGCCTCGTAAAACATCTGAAGCCACTTCTAGAGAAATACAACGTGACAGCCTATATCAGCGGCCATGATCACAGTCTGCAGGTAGGAAGCACTGAACTTATGGGTGCTAGTTTTGAAATGCCTTAAGGGGCTGTCCCACTTGGGCGACCTAATTGGCGAGTTTAGAAGAGTTTAAAAAAATGACATGTTGAAGACCTCCTTCAACTATGTAGAAGACCTCCTTCGACTATGTTGAAGACTAGCTTCAACTAGCTACGACTAACTTTGGGAAAATTGGACACCGAATAGTGGAGAGTGAAGACGACCTCCTTCAACCTCCGTTCGACCTCCCTTCGACTGTGATGAAGACTATAAAGGGCCTGTCCCACTTGAGCGACCTAATCCGCAAGCTGGCGAGTTTGCCCTCGACTCACATTCGCAGCATGGTCGACACAAGGTCGTAGGTCTTTGTAACTCTCCTTCATGCTCAACAGTGGTCTCCGCGTACTCGAGGCCTCAGCTAGGTCGCGACGCTTTTTTCAATATGTTTTAAAAATGCCCGCGAGTAAAAAAAGGTTGCCATGGAAAAAAATCGATACTTTTTTTACTCGTAGGTTTAGTCATAGTAGGTCGTAATAGGTCGGCATGTTAGTCGTAGATAATCGAGGGTAGTCGAAGATGGTCATAGATAGTCTTCATCATAGTCGAAGGGAGGTCGAAGGAGGTTGCCTTCACTCTCCACTATTCGGTGTCCAATTTCCCCAAAGTTAGTTGTAGCTAGTCTTCAACATAGTTGAAGGAGGTTGAAGGAGGTCTACATAGTGGAAGGAGGTCTTCAACATGTCATTTTTTTAAACTCTTCTAAACTCGCCAATTAGGTCGCCCAAGTGGGACAGCACCTTAATCCTATCTGATCTCAGCAACATGTAGGCCTGACTTTGGCCTGTATTAAGGAATGGAGACTGCACTGGATGGCGCACAGGGCACTGATGACTTTACCTGGAGAGGCAGTGGGTGCCACAGCGCCACCTCCTGAGTATTCCGGATATTGCAGTAGATATGGGGCTGACTTTGACCTTGTGCAAACGCTTCGGAAGGAACTGCAGATGCTGGTTTACACCGAAGATGGACACAAAATGCTGGAGTAACTCAGCGGGTCAGGCAGCATCCCTGGATAGAAGGAATGGGTGACATTATACAAATGCTTAGTAGCTGAATGATTTTGATTTGTGAAATTTGCAAAGTATCGGTTTCAATAAGTCTCAATTCACTTCCTGACAATGCTTCTAACATATTATTTTTCTACAATGATCAGTTTACTTTATTATACTTATAGAACAATGACTCACAAGAAAAGGCCCTGCGGCCCGCAATGTGCTGCACTGGATTACAAGACCATCACTTATCTACCTGCACATGATCCATATCCCTCCATTTCCTGCATATTCATATGCCTATCCAAAAATATTTTAAATGCCATTATCGTATCTGCTTCCACTGCCAATCCCGGCAATACCTTCCAGGCATCACCCTTTATGTAAAAAAAGTTGCCCCGCATATATCATTTTCTTTTTAATGCGGAACATAAAATATAGCAGCACAAGAAACAGGCCCTTGGCCTGCAATGAGTCTGCCGAAAATTATGGCAAATCCATAACTTCTACTCGCGCATCATCCATATCCCTCCATTCCCTGCATATCCATATGCTTATCCAAAAGTATTTTAAATGCCACTGATGCATCTGCTCTAACCACAGCAGTGTGTTCTCTGTGTACCTCCATAGTACACCCCCCTGTGTAAAAAAAAAAGTTGCCCACACATCTTCTTTTCCATTTCAGTACTCTTTATTAAAGTGCAACCAAACCAGAAATGGAATATAACTAATTACAACTTGGAGCCATTGCATGCCCACGCAAGGCTGCTAAGATTTAGAGTTTGTTAATCATAGGGGCTTTCTCTCCTAAGTAGAATGATTTTGTAGCGGAAGTAATGCACACAAATGTTCTGAAACTTACAAAATTCTTAAGGGGTTGAACAGGCTAGATGCAGGAAGATTGTTCCCGATGTTGGGGAAGTCCAGAACAAGGGGTCAGTTTAAGGATAAGGGGGAAGTCTTTTAGGACCGAGATGAGAAAAACATTTTTCACACAGAGAGTGGTGAATCTCTGGAATTCTCTGCCACAGAAGGTAGTTGAGGCCAGTTCATTGGCTATATTTAAGAGGGTTAGATGTGGCCCTTGTGGCTAAGGGGATCAGGGGGTATGGAGAGAAGGCAGGTACAGGATACTGAGTTGGATGATCAGCCATTATCATATTGAATGGCGGTGCAGGCTCGAAGGGCTGAATGGCCTACTCCTGCACCTATTTTCTATGTTTCTATGTTTCTGTTGCCATTGCCTTGTGAACAGATTTTTTTGTTGTTGAACTACTTCTGCGGTTTTGGGATCTTTCCTTTCCTTGACAAATGTTGCAGGGACAGACTGCCTCGGAACCAATTTCATTCACTTTTGTTAAAAAAAGGCAGTTTAAAAAAAATAAAATATATATATATTTTGATCAACTACAAAGGTTAAAGTAAAAATAACAGTAGGAGTAGTTCAGATAGAGATGCTTTGGAACAAGCAATCGGAAGGTAAGGAAAGTTTTAAGAAGCACAGTGGAGCAGCGGTAGATTTGCTGTCTTAGAAACATAGAAACATAGAAATTAGGTGCAGGAGTAGGCCATTCGGCCCTTCGAGCCTGCACCGCCATTCAATATGATCATGGCTGATCATCCAACTCAGTATCCCGTACCTGCCTTCTCTCCATACCCTCTGATCCCCTTAGCCACAAGGGCCACATCTAACTCCCTCTTAAATATAGCCAATGAACTGGCCTCGACTACCCTATGTGGCAGGGAGTTCCAGAGATTCACCACTCTCTGTGTGAAAAAAGTTCTTCTCATCTCGGTTTTAAAGGATTTCCCCCTTATCCTTAAGCTGTGACCCCTTGTCCTGGACTTCCCCAACATCGGGAGCAATCTTCCTGCATCTAGCCTGTCCAACCCCTTAAGAATTTTGTAAGTTTCTATAAGATCCCCTCTCAATCTCCTAAATTCTAGAGAGTATAAACCAAGTCTATCCAGTCTTTCTTCATAAGACAGTCCTGACATCCCAGGAATCAGTCTGGTGAACCTTCTCTGCACTCCCTCTATGGCAATAATGTCCTTCCTCAGATTTGGAGACCAAAACTGTACGCAATACTCCAGGTGTGGTCTCACCAAGACCCTGTACAACTGCAGTAGAACCTCCCTGCTCCTATACTCAAATCCTTTTGCTATGAAAGCTAACATACCATTCGCTTTCTTCACTGCCTGCTGCACCTGCATGCCCACTTTCAATGACTGGTGTACCATGACACCCAGGTCTCGCTGCATCTCCCCTTTTCCTAGTCGGCCACCATTTAGATAATAGTCTGCTTTCCTGTTTTTGCCACCAAAATGGATAACCTCACATTTATCCACATTATACTGCATCTGCCAAACATTTGCCCACTCACCCAGCCTATCCAAGTCACCTTGCAGTCTCCTAGCATCCTCCTCACAGCTAACACTGCCCCCCAGCTTAGTGTCATCCGCAAACTTGGAGATATTGCCTTCAATTCCCTCATCCAGATCATTAATATATATTGTAAATAGCTGGGGTCCCAGCACTGAGCCTTGCGGTACCCCACTAGTCACTGCCTGCCATTGTGAAAAGGACCCGTTTACTCCTACTCTTTGCTTCCTGTTTGCCAGCCAGTTCTCTATCCACATCAATACTGAACCCCAATGCCGTGTGCTTTAAGTTTGTAAACTAATCTCTTATGTGGGACCTTGTCGAAAGCCTTCTGGAAGTCCAGATACACCACATCCACTGGTTCTCCCCTATCCACGCTACTAGTTACATCCTCGAAAAATTCTATAAGATTCGTCAGACATGATTTACCTTTTGTAAATCCATGCTGACTTTGTCCAATGATTTCACCACTTTCCAAATGTGCTGCTATCCCATCTTTAATAACTGACTCTAGCAGTTTCCCCACTACCGATGTTAGACTAACTGGTCTGTAATTCCCCATTTTCTCTCTCCCTCCCTTCTTAAAAAGTGGGGTTACGTTTGCTACCCGCCAATCCTCAGGAACTACTCCAGAATCTAAAGAGTTTTGAAAGATTATTACTAATGCATCCACTATTACTGGAGCTACTTCCTTAAGTACTCTGGGATGCAGCCTATCTGGCCCTGGGGATTTATCGGCCTTTAATCCATTTAATTTACCCAACACCACTTCCCGGCTAACCTGGATTTCACTCAATTCCTCCAACTCCTTTGACCCGTGGTCCCCTGCTATTTCCGGCAGATTATTTATGTCTTCCTTAGTGAAGACGGAACCAAAGTAGTTATTCAATTGGTCCGCCATATACTTGTTCCCCATGATCAACTCACCCGTTTCTGACTGCAAGGGACCTACATTTGTTTTAACTAATCTCTTTCTTTTCACATATCTATAAAAACTTTTGCAGTCAGTTTTTATGTTCCCTGCCAGTTTTCTTTCATAATCTATTTTTCCTTTCCTAATTAAGCCCTTTGTCCTCCTCTGCTGGTCTCTGAATTTCTCCCAGTCCTCCGGTATGCTGCTTTTTCTGGCTAATTTGTACGCATCATCCTTCGCTTTGATACTATCCCTGATTTCCCTTGTTATCCACGGATGCACTACCTTCCCTGATTTATTCTTTTGCCAAACTGGGATGAACAATTTTTGTAGTTCATCCATGCAGTCTTTAAATGTCTTCCATTGCATATCCACCGTCAACTCTTTTAGAATTAATTGTTAGTCAATCTTGGCCAATTCACGTCTCATACCCTCAAAATTACCTTTCTTTAAGTTCAGAACCATTGTTTCTGAATTAACAATGTCACTCTCCATCCTAATGAAGAACTCAACCATATTATGGTCACTCTTGCCCAAGGGGGCACGCACAACAAGACTGCTAACTAACCCTTCCTCATTACTCAATACCCAGTCTAAAATAGCCTGCTCTCTCGTTGGTTCCTCTACATGTTGATTTAGATAACTATCCCGCATACATTCCAAAAAATCCTCTTCCTCAGCACCCCTGCCAATTTGATTCACCCAATCTATATGTAGATTGAAGTCACCCATTATAACGGTTTTGCCTTTGTCGCACGCATTTCTAATTTCCTGTTTGATACCATCTCCAACTTCACTACTACTGTTAGGTGGCCTGTACACAACACCCACCAGCGTTTTCTGCCCCTTAGTGTTTCGCAGCTCTACCCATACCGATTCCACATCCTGCAAACTAATGTCCTTCCTTTCCATTGCGTTAATCTCCTCTCTAATCAGCAACGCTACCCCACCTCCTTTTCCTTTCTCTCTATCCCTCCTGAATATTGAATATCCCTGGATGTTCAGCTCCCAGCCTTGGTCACCCTGGAGC
>NC_045965.1:56137046-56157046 GCF_010909765.2 Amblyraja radiata | reverse complement strand
AATTGGCCATGGTAGAAATAGTAAATTGTTCCTAGTGTGTAGGATAGTGTTAGTGTACTGGGGTGATTGCTGGTCAGTGCAGACTTGGTGGACCGAGGCGCTGTATCTCGAAACTAAAGCAAAGTAAACGATGGGAGAGAGGTTGAGACTTTTATGGAAGCAATTCCAGAGTTTATGCAGCTAGAATTAGGCATCCTTGTTCCTTTGATTATGAGTTTGATAAAATTAGGATGGCAGACCCACCGGTCTTTTGCAGCTCCACATTATTTCAACTATATTGAACAAAGTCTTTAGAAGGTGCCTTCACATCGATATTGTGAACTCAGCCCAGTCAATCCTGGGCACAGCCATCCCTGCAATCGAATGCATCTACATGATGTGTTGCCTCAAGAAGGGGCTTCTATCATCATGGGACCCCCTACATAGAAACATAGAAACATAGAAAATAGGTGCAGGAGTAGGCCATTCGGCCCTTCAAGCCTGCACCACCATTCAATATGATCATGGCTGATCATCCAACTCCGTAGAGGCAACTGCGGTGGCCTCAATAGGCCTGACTTTGGGTGAACTTGGGGTTGGGGACTGGGCATTGTGCCTTCCCCCACAGTGGTATCCATTGTGGGGGGATGATTTTTTTTTTGGTCTGTAAGTAATCCTGTTAGTCTTTGTCCAAGATGGCTGTCGGAAGGGAGAGTGGACGCTGGCGCGCCTTAGCTGCCGCTGCTCTCTTTTCACATTGTGTTTTTGATTTTTTGTTTTTGGACTGAATTCTGTTTTTAATTTGTGTTTCTGTGATGTCTTTATTATTTATTTTATTCTGATTATATGTTTTTTATTCCTGTTAATCTCTGTAAGGTGTCCTTGAGATTTCTGAAAGGCGCCCAAAAATAAAATTTATTGTTATTATTATTAACTCAGTATCCTGTACCTGCCTTCTCTCCATACCCCCTGATACCTTTAGCCACAAGGGCCACATCTAACTCCCTCTTAAATATAGCCAATGAACTGGCCTCAACTACCTTCTGTGGCAGAGAATTCCAGAGATGGTGCAGACATATAAATACCTTGGAGTGCACCTTGATAACAAACTGGACTGGTCTGTCAACTCTGACTCCCTCTACAAAAAAGGCCAGAGCAGACTCTTTTTCCTCAGAAGGCTCAAATCCTTCAATGTGTGCAATGATATGCTGCACATGTTTTACAACACTGTGGTTGCAAGTGTTATTTTCTGTGCTGTTGTCTGCTGGGGCAACAGCATTAGTGCAAAAAACAACAAGAAGCTGGTCAAACTGGTTAAACGAGCTAGCTCAGTGCTGGAGGGGAGAGTAGACTCTGGGATGGATGTGCTTGAGAGGCGTATGAGGCACAAGGTGCAGGTCATCCTGAAAAACCCCGGGCATCCCCTCCATGTAATTCTGGAGAGTCAAAAGAGCACTCGGGGCAACAACCGGCTCCTCTCCCTGCCCTATAGAACGGAGCGGTTCAGGAGATCCTTCACCCCTGCAGCCATTAGATTTTATAATTCGGATCGCTAGGCTGTAGGGGGATGCATTTTGCAATTTTTAATTGGTCTTTTTAAGTATTTATTGCTCTCAGGTAGTGTCCACATTGTATTCTATGTATTTTCTGTCTGCGTTCGTTTTGAATCTGTGGGTTTGTTGGTTGGGGGCTTCTGGACATCTGAATTTCCCTGAGGGGATCAATAAAGTATTTATTATTATTATTATTATTATTATTATTATTATTATTCACCACTCTGTGTGAAAAATGTTTTTCTCATCTCGGTCCTAAAAGATTTCCTCCTTATCCTTAAACTGTGACCCCTTGTTCCGGGCTTCCCCAACATCGGGAACAATCTTCCTGCATCTAGCCTGTCCAACCCCTTAAGAATTTTGTAAGTTTCTATAAGATCCCCCCTCAATCTTCTAAATTCTAGCGAGTACAAGCCGAGTCAATCCAGTCTTTCTTCATATGAAAGTCCTGACATCCCAGGAATCGGTCTGGTGAACCTTCTCTGTATTCCCTCTATGGAGTACTCCATCTACCTTCTAGCCCATGCCCTCTTCTCACAGCTATCATCAGGCAGCAGGTGTAGAAGCCTGAAGTCACACACATATGGTTCAGGAGGAGCTACTTTCCTTAAACCATCAGGAAAAGAGCTCCACAACCCTAATCTTGCCTTGATGACAGAGCGCAATGGATCACCTCTTGCATTTATGTGGCCTTGTTTTCATGAAGCCTCCTCGTGGCAATCCCTGGAAGCGACGAACGATGCACTCCGTAACGCCTCGGCCGACAATTCTGTCAACATGTTGGACGACGACAGAAGCCAACGGCGAGCTACATCGTCTGACACACGAGTGAACGGACTTGTTTTCCAATTGTGTTTTGCACGAATAGAAACATAGAAAATAGGTGCAGGAGTAGGCCATTCGGCCCTTCGAGCCTGCACCGCCATTCAATATGATCATGGCTGATCATCCAACTCAGTATCCTGTACCTGATAGAATGACTTGATTTTTTGCACGTACTTTTTCATTTCACTCTTGCAGAATTAATGTGTCATTTGTGTAAAATTTCTGTCTAATTGATGTCTTTGTGCATTGCCTATGTGCCTGAGATACTGCCACAGGCAAGATTTGCTTTACACCTATATCGATCTCGGTGCAATTGTACATATGACTCAACTCAACATAACCTAATTACTGCCAAAGTGTTTGAGCAACATTTATATAGGTGTGTGCTCGAGAAGGAGCATCCTGGCTATTAAAACTAATTTGCTGACTCAGTGATATACTTGTCTTGCCTTGACTTGACTTGAACACAGGGCAGAGAGATTTCCTTGGGTTAGGCTCCCCATTCAATAAGTGTAGAAAAAAAGAAAAACTGAGCTGAAATGATGACCGGCTGAAATGGCTGGTCTTGATGTAGATGGAAAGAGGAAGTTAGCTAAAGTTGGAGAATTTAATGTGTGAATCTGGTAGGCTGCAAAGTGCTAAAACAGAAGGCAAGGTGTTACTCCTCAGGCTTGCATTAGGTCTCATTGTAACCGCACAGACTGATAGGTCAGGGTGAGAGTGGGATGGTGGATTAAAATGGCAGGCAACTGAAAGCTCAGGGTCACTCTTTCAGACGCTCTTTTAGAATGTAGGTGAGGAGGAACTTCTTTAGTCAGAGGGTAGTTAATCTGTGGAACTCATTGCCACAGAGGGCTGTGGAGGCCAAGTCAGTGGATATTTTTAAGGCAGAGTTAGACAATTTCTTGATTAGATCGGGTGTCAAGGTGTATGTGGAGAAGGCAGGAACATGGGATCAGGAGGCAGAGATCAGCCATGATTGAATGGCGGAGTAGACTCCACCCCCTCACTCTCCCCTTCTCTCCTACCCTCCTTCCTCCCTCTCTCTTACCCCTCTTTTCCCTCTCCTCTCTCTCTCTTCCTCTTTCCCCCTCTCACTCTCCCCCTCCCCCCTCTCACTTCCCCCTCTCTCTTCCCCCTCTCTCCCACCTCACTCACCCCTCTCCTCTCTCTCTCTCTCTCTCCCCCTCTCTCCTCTCTCTCCGTCTCTCCACTACCTCTCTCCCCCCTTTCTCTCTCTCTCCTTTCTCTCCCCCCCCACCCTCCTCTCTCTCCCCATTCTCTCCCCCTCTCTCTCCTTTCACCCCCTCTCTCTCTCCCCCCTGTCTACCTGTCTCCTTCCCCTCACTCTCCCCCTCCCTTTGAGAGTTTCTGTCCCTTCGGCACAGCCTCCGACGGCCCGGGACTCTTGCACTGAAGCTGCTCCATGGCCGGAGCTGCAGCGAGCGACTCACCAGCCCCACAAACACTCGCCAGCCCCCACTCCCCGCCTGCATCTGTCCCCGCCGCTGCTTCTGCTTCCATCCCTCCCTCAGCCCCGGCTCTCCAACATCCGCGGCCCATGCAGTTTATATGAGTTTTTAAATTTTCGTTGATCACAGAATTTCTCACGACAGAGCGTGAGGGCGTGAGAATTTGGCCAAATTATTGATTCTCACGCTCAACGCATGAGAATTGGCAGCCCTGCTCCATGGGTAGAATGGCCTAATTCTACTCGTATAACTTGTGAACGTGAATGTCTGCAACCAGAAATCGGGTGTTCCGCTGACTATTAATATAGTCCAAAAAAGGACATTTGGAGCTGGAGTAACTCAGTGGGACAAGCAGCATCTCTGGAGAGAAGGAATGGGTGACGTTTCGGGTCGAGACCCTTCTTCAGACTTAAGAAGGGTGACTTTCAGTCCCGAAACGACACCCATTCCTTCTCTCCAGAGATGGTGCCTGTCCCGCTGAGTTACTCCAGCATCTTCGGTTTAAACCAGTATCTGCAGTTCCTTCCTACACAATACCACTGACCTTCTTCATTGCTTGCTGTTTGTGAGCTGGTCAGTGGGAAGCCTTTGCTGATTGTCGAGAAGATGAGGTGGACTATAACTCATTCTGTTTTGCTCCGCAGTTTATTCGGAAGGACGATGGGACTGGGTACATCGTCACTGGAAGCGGGACTTTCATTGACAAGTCTACGGCACACATCAAGAAGATTCCCACAAGCTGGCTCCAATTCTACAATGCTAAGATTAGTGCTCTGGGTGGATTCACTCTGATCGAGATGTCCCCTGTGCATCTAGTTGTATCGTACAGGCAGCCGTATGGTATGGTGGTTTTCCAAACCATATTACCCAGGCGTAAACTTACTTCCAATGAAAATTAGACTTAGAAATGATCCTTGTTTAATTTTTCATAATATATTTCATATGGCTTAATTGGTTCTAAACTTGCACTTCTGCTTAATTTGGGAATTAAATGTTCAACTATTTGCCTTTGCATGTATCCCAAGCCCAGAAATAGCCTTTGCAGAGAGATGACAAAGCTCACGGTTGGACTTAAGATACTCAAAATGCTGGAGTAACTCAGCGGGACAGGCAGCATCTCTGGAGAGAAGGAATGGGTGACGTTTTTAGTCGGAACCCTTTATTTAGATTGGTGTCTGAAGAAGGGTTCCAATATGAAACATCACCTATCCTTGTGCTCCAGAGATGCTGCCTGACCTGCTGCGTTACTCCAGCATCTTGTGACTATCTTTGATATAAACCAGCATCTGCAGTTCCTTCCTACTCACCATTGAACGTTCCCTGGGCACATACGTGCATGAGTTGATAGACAGACTGCGTCAGTTCAAGAATCCCAATGTTGCGGGTTGGCCTCAGAGGCCTCGGCAAGTCCAGAAATGGATGAGACAGATTTTTGATTAGATGTCAAGGGTTATGGGGAGCTGGCAGGAAAGTTGGATTCAGAGGCAGAGATCAGCCGTAATTGAATTGTGGAGTGGACTCGATGGGCCGAATGGCCTAATTCTACTCCTTAAACTTGTGAATTTGCATCCGGTAGCACCTCCACACACGCTCCAGCATAGCCCTAATGCTATGCATCCCTTACAAGTCTGTAATATAGAAACAGGGTCCCGACCTGAAACCTGTCCTATCAATGTTCCCCAGAGATGCTGCCTGACCCATTGAGTTACTCCAGCATTTTGTATCTTTTTTTTGGTACAAATCTATATCCTGGAGCATGCCCCACAACTTCAAAGTACACCCTTCCACCAATCGATGGTACTTTATTGTGCAGCGAAATCCCTTTTATCTGCACAGTTTAGTAAACATAGACATATAGACATCGGCACAATGATACTCAATCACAATCACAATAATGCTTTATTAGCCAAGCATGTTTTGCAACATACGGGGAATTTCAATTGCCAAGTCAGTCATACAAATAAAAAGTAACGGAACACACTAAACACATTTTAACATAAACATCCACCACAGTGACTCCTCCACATTCCTCACTGTGATGTAAGGCGAAAAGTACAAGTGTACAAAAGTACAAAGTACAGCAGCACCCAGTCTCACCACCCTACCCTAGCCCTGATGCCGCCTCTCCTACATCCTGGGGCACAACCCCCCCCCCCCCCCCCCCCCCTACTTGCACTTCACATCCTCAGCCTGTTTTCCACTCATTCCTCGGGAACATATCCCCACAGAACCCTCCACATACACAGACCCCACAACCCATGCACAACCACCTCAAGCACTCACACCACCCCCCCTCAATGCTTGCAAAGATCTCCTTCAGCTTCATTTCTACCTCCAATAAATATTAAATAAACAATGTTAATCCAGTGCTGGAGTATGTTAATGTTAATCAAAGTGCTGGAGTAACTCAACGGGTCAGGCAACATCTCTGGAGGAAAAGGACAGGTGCCATTTCAGGTCGGGACCCTTCTTCAGACTGACATTTCAGGTCGGGACCCTTCTTCAGACGGACCCATCCTTTTCTCCGGAGGTGCTGCCTGACCCTCTGAGTTACTCCAGCACTCTGTATCTATCTTTGGTGTAGACCAGCATCTGCAGTTCCCTTCTACACACAACGTTAATTCCATCTTGAATCCTGGACCAGGCATGACTCTACAGCTCCAAAACAAGAATGAATCTCTGTTCAGATGAAGATAAAGAGAAAATGTGGAGCCGAACAAAGGCAAGTGGATTTGGACGAGGGTAATGGTTGTGAACCAGATCAAAGTGGTGGGCTCTGGAGGGACTGAATCTCTACTCGTGAGAACAAGAGGGATGATTATCCCACTGTCCGTCAACTATCACCTTGACCCCAATGTGAAAATGAACAAAGCCTAGTAATTAAAATGTAAAGATATTCTGGAATTCACATGGTAGACATACCCTTGGATCAGGGATGGGTGATGTTCACTTGAACATCTACCGAGGGGCCATTGCTCCACCCTTGTTACGAGCTTCCTTTTTGTTGTTTTTGTTCTAAGTCATGAGTGCACCGTGAACTCTTTAAAGTCCAAAAAGGAAGTTTGCAGGGATCGCATTGCACAACACAAGCTAATAATCAGTTCCAGGCTTTGCCTGATTTCTGCCAAGTTCTCTAGAAAGGAGAAAGGCAGGTGGTAGAACTGCCAGATCCCACAGCAGTCGTATAAATCCTTGCAACCTTCGGATGTCTCCAAACTTTAAGTAAGGATTGAGTGTGGGCGAGTGTGACACGAGGCAGTTGGTTATTTTTAGGGGGGAGATTAACTGGAGTAAGTTACTGGCATGGACAAGGCACCTCATCTTACTGTAGTGTTGTAAGCTGTTTTCTGAGTTCTCTCTTGTCTTTATACTTGCTCATTATACCCTCCCTGTTGCAACAGAGTGCCAGCACATGGAAGAATTGATCTTCAGACCATAAGAAGGTTTTCAATTAGCAGGAAGTGCCCATTGTATGTATGTGTTATAGAGAGAGGATGAAAGAGAATGTGAGAACAGAGAGCAAGAACAGAGAGAGAGTGAGAGTGAGAACTAGTGGGAGAACAGAAACAATAGGTGCAGGAGTAGGCCATTCGGTCCTTCGAGCCAGCACCGCCATTCAATGTGATCATGGCTGATCATCCACAATCAGTACCCCGTTCCTGCCTTCTCCCCATATCCTCTGACTCCTCTATCTTTAAGAGCCCTATCTAGCTCTCTCTTGAAAGTATCCAGAGAACCGACCTCCACCGCCCTCTGAGCCAGAGAATTCCACACACTCACAACTCTCTGTGTGAAAAAGTGTTTCCTCACCTCCGTTCTAAATGGCTTACTCCTTATTCTGAAACTGTGGCACCTGGTTCTGGACTCCCCCAACATCGGGAACATGTTTCCTGCCTCTAGCGTGTCCAAACCCTTAATAATATGTTTCAATAAGATCCCCTCATCCTTCTAAATTTCAGAGTATATAAGCCCAGCTGCTCCATTCTCTCAGCATATGACAGTCCTGCCAGAGAAAGAAAACAGAGAGAGAAAAAGAGAGGAAAGGAACACTGAGTGAGTGAGAGAGAAAGAGGAGGGGGGGGGGGGGGGGGGGGGGGGGGGAGCAGGACCTAGATAGAGAGAGAGAGGGAGAGAGAGAGAACAAAAGAGACAACAGAAAGAAAGAAAAGGAAGGAGACAGAGAAAGATGGAATATAGAGAGTGTGTGAACAAAATGGAGAACAGAAACAGAGAAAACATAGAAACATAGAAAATAGGTGCAGGAGTAGGCCATTCGGCCCTTCGAGCTTGCACCGACATTCAATATGATCATGGCTGATCATCCAACTCAATATCCTGTACCTGCCTTCTCTCCATACCCCTCTGATCCCTTTAGCCACAAGGGCCACATCTAACTCCCTAACTTAAATATAGCCAATGAACTGGCCTCAACTACCTTCTGTGGCGGAGAATTCCAGAGATTCACCATTCTCTGTGTGAAAAATGTTTTTCTCATCTCGTCTTCATAAAAGATTTCCCCCTTATCCTTAAACTGTGACCCCTTGTTCTGGACTTCCCCAACATCCGGAACAATCTTCCTGCATCTAGCCTTCCAACCCCTTAAAAACGAGGAAAGGGAGACAGACAGAGAGATAGAGACAGAACACAGTGAGAGTGTGAACGAGAGAGATAGAGAGAGGGAGGGGGAGAAAAGAAAGTGGGATAACTGTGATTCCATTCTTGTAAATCAGCAGGTTACAGAATGAATGGTGGGCATTTTAAATCAGAGATTTGAATAAATCTGGCTGTTTCAGGAACAAATGGATGCTGCAGGCCTGAACATTACTAGGGAGAAACGAGTCGGGCAAACATTGGTGTCCTCGTTTTTATTTATCCTGTGAGTAGGAGCAAGTAGACAGGGTAATACAGGAAGTTCCGTGGATGAAAGCTGGAACACTGGCTGAGATTTGGAGAAATACAAGTGAAGGCACAGAGTGTGATCTGTGATTCCAGGCGGTGAGGAGAAGGCAGGCACGGTCAGATGTCACAAGGTTTTCAGCTGGCAGGCATCCCATTTTTATTTGGCTCAAACTGATCATAAAATGATTCAGCAAGTACGGGGGCCAGGGTTGGAGTAATGAGTCGCCCTGTATATGGACTCAATGTACAAATGAGAAATGTCATCTGTCAAAAGCCATTAATGTCTTGACTTCTAATTTTAGTTCACTCTTTAGTAATCTTTTAACAATATTCAACCTGTGTGCTGTGTTTCTGCATCTCATCCTTGTGTCCAACTGGTGCTAGCACTTTAAGAGTTAATTCGCTGCATTGTCAGCAATAAAATCGGAGAAGTGATAATTGTCTGTAGTGATAATTCTGTTAACACTCTGTGGGACCATAAACATTCCCCCCTCGTATCAGTTTGGATAGCAGAGATGTCCGCGTGGACTGATTGTCTGCATTCCCCCTGGGTCAGACCTGGCATCAGCTAGTCCTGTGCTTTAGAGATAGGGCGTGAGTGTTGTACCAGCCAGATCCATGCATGGTTTATGTGGAGTCTGTCAGCACTTGTAAAGGCAGCCGCTCTGTTTACGCATTTTCCGATTTTCATTCCTTGCAATATCCAACCTTTTTCCAAGGCTGTCAGTCACCTTCCCTGGCTGTGTATCCTGACTTTGTTACCCATGGAACATTGTCAGCCCGCCTACCACCCACATGTATTTATCTGCTGTTGACAAGTCCCACATTCCTTTCAGGGGCTGTTGTTTGTGGCCTGCTTGCTTTCTTCTACGCTGTCTGATCAGCCAACACTGCGGGTCCCTGGAGAATTGGTGTGGCTGCCCCTCTGTTCGATTAGCACTTGCCAGAAGGATTTACGAGAATGAGAAACATGTGCTATGAATCACTGACATTTTGTTGACTCCATGGTGCTGGACATTTGCGATAGAGGAGTGTGCTTGAAGATAGGGAGGCCACCGACTATTCAGAAGGCACAAAGTGCTGGAGCAACTCAGCTGCTCAGGCATCATCTCTGGAGAACATGGATAGGTGACGTTTCGGATCGGGATCATTCTGACCCAGAGAGGTGGAGGAGAACTTCTTCAAAGTAGGCATACCTTGAGGAGATTATGTATGGGGAAGTATAAAGCAGGTTGGCTGGACACAAAGTGGTTGGATTTTTGCCTAACTTGGTCAAATAGGAAAGACAGACATCTCTTGTCAAGGTCTAATAGTTTGATATCTATATTACTAAAAGTCTGATCTTGACCACTTCCTGGTGTTCTGTATATTGATTTTAGAAAAAAACGCTGCCACTTACAGCTGTGATTTTTGGCCATCTTACTCAGAGTCCCCCTCCGCTGCACAGGACAAGAGGATTTTCCCCATCGATGAAAAATAAAAGAGTTATTAGTGTTTAAAAAAGTGTTGAGATTCTCTCTCCTGAAGGCCACGCCCCTTCCGGAGGGACTGTAAAACCCTGAAGTGTTGAGTGCCTCAGTCAGTCTCTGCAAGATGGGGGAGTGAGATGGTCATGTCTCTCAGTTTGAGCTGTGAATAACACTCAACACATGTCTACTAAACTGTGAGTGGTTTTACTGACCTGTCAGTACCCTTAATGTGGTTTGAAAATATTGTTTGGAAATGCTAAAGCTGTGTTGCCTTTGGTTTGGAAATGCTAAAGCTGTGTTGCCTTTGGTTTGGAAATGCTAGAGCTGCTTTGCCTAATTAAAGTTGCCTTGCCGAATTAAAGTTGCCTTGCTGAATTAAAGTTGCCTTGCCTAATTAAAGTTGCCTTGCCTTCTATATCATTAAAAGTCTAATCTTGACCACTTCCTGTTTGCGCTTTATATTGATTTTAGAAAAAAAGGCTACCACGTACGGCTGTGATTTTTGGCCATCTTACTCAAAGTCCCCCTCTGCTCATCTGGTGCTGAGGATTTTTCCCATCGATTGGAAAAAAAAGTTATTAGTGTTTAATAACGGTTAAGACTCACTCTCCTGTCAATCACGCCATGAAGGCCATGCCCCTTCTGGTGGGAGGGGGGAGGGACTATAAACCCGGAAGTGTGGGCGTGGCTCAGTCTCTGCAAGATGGAGGAGTGAGAGGTCACGACTCGCTATCTTTAGTGACCTTGCACCCTGCTTGAAATGGTATGAAACTGCACTTGAATTTGGTAGTCTTGCACCCTGCTTGAAATGGAATTTCAAGGAATAGCCGTGTCAACTGCCAGCCCACCAGCCATGAGTGACTGAGCCACCAGCCCAAGAATCCATTCGGCCCACAATGTCCATACTAGCCCTCTGGAAACCAGTCCCTTCAGCCCACACCCATAATAGTGTTCCAGAAAGCACCCCCCCCCCCCCACTGGCCACCAATATTGGAATTGGTGGAGAGGGGGAATATTGCGTTGGGGGACCAGCCCACCCGTGTGATGCTGGGACCCAACGGGTCCCACTTAGTCTAATAATCTATCGTATCTCACGCTAGACTCTCAGATTTTCATGGAGATGTGTGTTGTGCTAATACTGCTGCAAGTAACTTGTTTTTTAAAAATTATTAAAGTATTGCATTTAATGGGTGCTCAGTGAGTCATGTTGTAAACCTTCTTTACTACTTACATGTTTGCAATACAGTTATTCTCCATCTTGGTGATTAATTGTAGGGCGTCTTTTTGGTATTAGAGTACTAGCGTTGCGACAGGTCCTTCGGCCTCCTGAGTCCATGCCAACCAGCGACCCCTATAACTTAGTACTATCCTACACACTAGGGACATAATACAGAAGCCAATTAACCCACAAATGTGCACGTGGAGTGTGGGAGGAAAACGGAGCACCTGGAAAAAACCTACCTGGTCACAGGGAGAACGTACAAACTCTGTACAGAAAAGCACCTGTAGTTAGGATTGAACCCGAGTCTCCAGTAGTGTAAGGCAGCAACTCCACTGCGGTGCCATTGTGCCGCCCTGCCCTGGATAAGCGTTGATACTTACAGTCATTGCACAGTACAGTGGTAGTTGTCTTGTACCCTTACAGAGGGTAACAAATCTATTGGTCAAATCCAACAAAAATGTTGACATATGAACATAAAACCATATACAACAGGAGCAGTAGGAGGCCATTCAGCCCTAAGGGGCTACTTCACAATAGACAACAGGTGCAGGAGTAGGCCATTTGGCCCCTCGAGCCAGCACTGCCATTCAATGTGATCATGGCTGATCATCCACAATCAGTACCCCGTTCCTGCCTTCTCCCCATATCCCTTGACTACACTGTCTATCTAGTTCTCTTTTGAAAGCATCCAGAGAACCAGCCTCCACCGCTCTCTGAGGCAGAGAATTCCACAGACTCACAACTCTCTGTGCGAAAAAGTTTTTCCTCATCTCCTTTCTAAATGGCTTACCCCTTATTCTTAAACTGTGGCCCCTGGTTCTGGACTCCCCCAACATCAGGAACATATTTCCTGCCTCTAGCATGTCCAAACCCTTAATAATCTTATTTGTTTCAATAAGATCTCCTCTCATCTTTCTAAATTTCAGAGTATACAAGCCCAGCCGCTCCATTCTATCAACATATGACAGTCCCACCATCCTGGGAATTAACCTGGTTAACCTACGCTGCACTCCCTCAAAAACAAGAATGTCCTTCCTCAAATTGGGAGACCAAAACTGCACACAATGCTCCAGGTGTGGGCTCTGTGTGTAAAACTGCAGAAGGACC
Organism: Amblyraja radiata; assembly: GCF_010909765.2. Taxonomy (NCBI): domain Eukaryota; kingdom Metazoa; phylum Chordata; class Chondrichthyes; order Rajiformes; family Rajidae; genus Amblyraja; species Amblyraja radiata. Next base: position 56,144,520 of record NC_045965.1, on the reverse strand, counting down.
TCTTTGCTCCTTTACTCAACTCCTCTTGTTATGAAGGCCTCCTGCATCCTCATAGCATCCTCTTCACAGTTCACACTGCCATTTGCTTTCTTCACTGCCTGCTGGACCTGCATGCTTACTTTCAGTGACTGATGAACAATGACCCCCAGATCCTGTTGTACTTCCCCTTTTCCCAACTTGTCTCCATATAGATAATAATCTGCCTTACTGTTTTTACCACCAAAGTGGATAACCTCACATTTATCCACATTAAACTGCATCTGCCCACTCACCCAACCTGTCCAAGTCACCCTGCATCCTCATAGCATCCTCTTCACAGTTCACACTGCCACCCAGCTTTGTGTCATCTGCAAATTTGCTAATGTTACTTTTAATCCCTTCATCTAAATCATTAATGTATATTGTAAATAGCTGTGGTCCCAGCACCGAGCCTTGCGGTACCCCACTAGTCACTGCCTGCCATTCTGAAAGGGACCCGTTACTTCCTACTCTTTGTTTCCTGTTTGCCAACCAATTTTCTATCTATGTCAGTACCCTACACCCATACCATGTGCTCTAATTTTGCCCACTAATCTCCTACGTATGTGAAGAGGAAAAAATTAGTTAAGACCAAAGTTGGACCCTTGAAGACTGAAAAAGGTGGTTATTATGGGGAACAAGGAAATGGCAGACGAGTTGAACAGATACTTTAGATCTGTCTTCACCAAGGAGGGCACAACCAATCTCCCTGATGTACTAGTGGCCAGAGGATCTAGGGTGAAAGAGGAACTGAAAGAAATTCATATTAGACAGGTAATGGTGTTGGGTAGACTGATGGGATAGAAGGCTGATAAATCCCCAGGGCCTATTGGTCTGCATCCCAGGCTACTTAAGGAAATGGCTCTAGAAATTGTAGACGCATTGGTGATCATTTTCCAATGTTCTATAGATTTAGGATCAGTTCCTGTGGATTGGAGGATAGCTAATGTTATCCCACTTTTTAAGAAAGGTGGGAGAGAAAACGGAATTATAGACCAGTTACCCTGACATCGGTGGTGGGGAAGGTGCTGGAGTCAATTATAAGAGATGAAATAGCGGCACATTTGGATAGCAGTAGCAGGATCGATCCGATTCAGCATGGATTTACGAAGGGGAAATCATGCTTGACTAATCTTCTGGATTTTTTGAGGATGTAACTAGGAAAATGGACAAGGGAGAGCCAGTGGATGTAGTGTACCTGGACTTTCAGAAAGCATTTGATAAGGTTCCAATCATGACCAATCGTGCACTATTGCTCTTTATTCCTGCCTTAGACCCATATCCCTGTGTTCATTGAGCATTAAGGAACATATCTAACCCTTACATGAACATATTTAATGACTTGGCCTTCACCAACTTCGGTGGTAGAGAACTCCACAAGTTCACCACCCTGTGGATAAAGTCATTTCTCCTCATCTCTTTTCAAAATGCTCTGCCCCATATCCCGAGGCTATGATCCCTAGTTCTGGAGTCTTCAGGAGCATCCTTCCCTGTATCCGCTTTGTAGATTTCAATGAGGTCCCCTTTTGTTTTAACCAAACATCAGTAAATGCAAGCATAATTGACCCAAAAAAAGACAGAAAAGGCTGGAGTAGCTCAGTGAGTCAAGCACCATCTCTCGAGAACATGGATATGTGATGTTTGGGGTTGGGACCCTCTTACAGTCCCAATCACTCCTCAGACATCAGTTCTACCATCCCAGGAATCAGTAAAATTAACCAATCTTACACTCTCTACATAGCACAAATATAAGAAGATAGACACAACTTGCTGGGGTCACTCAGCGGGGTGGGCAGCATCTCTGGAGAGAAGGAATGTTTGACTTTTCCGGTTGAGAGGAAGGGTCTTGACCCAAAAACGTCATCCATTCCTTCTGTCCGGAGGTGCTGCCTGTCCCACTGAGTTACTCCAGCATTTTGTGTCTATCATCAGTGTAAACCAGCATCTGCAGTTCCTTCCTACGCAAGAATATAAGAACATCCTACCTCAGATGAGACTAAAACTGCTCATTGAATGATATGGTTGATTAGTGCGGGTGTCAGGGGTTATGGGGAGAAGGCAAGAGAATAGGGTTGAGAGGGAAAGATAGACCAGCCATGATTGAATGGCAGAGTAGACTTGAATGGCTGAATGGCCTAATTCTGCTCCTATAACATGAAGTTATGAAGGTGCTCTGTGCAGATGCACAAAGACATTCCTACTCCTGGTCTCCAATCCTCTTGCAATGAAGGTCAACGAATCATTTGCTTTCCCAGCTGTTTGCTGTATTAATTCCCGGGATGGCGGGACTAACATATGATGAAAGAATGGGTCGACTGGGCTTATATTCACTGGAATTTAGGAGGATGAGAGGGATTCTTATAGATACATATAAAATTATTAAGGGATTAGACAGGCTGGATGCAGGAAAAATGTTCCCGATTTTGGGGGAGTACAGAACCAGGAGCCACAGTTTAAGAATAAGGGGTAGGCCATTTGGGACTGAGATGAAGGAAAAACTTTTCCACCCAGAGAGTTGTGAATCTGTGGAATTCTCCACCACAGAAGGCAGTGGATGCCAATTCACTGGATGTATTCAAGGGAGAGTTGGATATAGATCTTAGGGCTAACGGAATCAAGGGATATGGAGAAAAAGCAGGAATGGGGTACTGATACTGAATGATCAGTCATGATCATATTGAATGATGGTGCTGGCTCGAAGGGCCAAATGGCCTACTCCTGCACCTACTTTCTATGTTTCTATGTAGATAATAATCTGGGTCTCTGTTGGTTAGGCCTTATTTAGAGTACTATATGCAGTTCTGGTCGCCCCCATTACAGGAAGAATTTGAAACATTAAAGAGGGTGTAGAATTTTCCTGCCTTTATACATCAACATCTTACTGCTTCCTGCCACTCTGATACTAATAACGACGCATTTTCATGTAATGTTCTAAGCTTTCAGAATTTAAAAAAAAAATCACAACCACACTACCATTTAAACTCGGTTGCATTGAGACCATCTTCATTTACAAATCTCTCTCCTTATTTTATATTATTGTTTTATTAAAAACTTTATAGAATTTGGAAATGGCGCCAAAATGGTGGCGCCTGCATGTGTAAATATGCAAAAAGAATTTCACTGTGCAGTTGTACTTGTGACAAGTGAAGCACTACCATTGACCACTTGATTTGGCTGCATTTGGAGTATTGCGTATTCTGTGCAGTTTTGGTCGCCTCATTATTAGGAAGGATGTGAAGCTTTGGAGAGGGTGTGGAAGAGATTTCTCAGAAAGCTGACTAGAGTTGCAGGTATTAGCTGTCAGGAGAGGTTGGAAAAACCTAGATAGTTTTCTGTGGAGTGTTGGAGGTTGCAGGGAGACCTGATAGAAATTTATAAAATTACTCAAACACTGTGGGCCGATGTACCTGTTCCTGTTCTATCTTTTTTGAACCAAAGTGGATAAGAGCTTCTTCAAAGTAGTCCTACCTGAAGAGCCGTGAAATGGAGTTGCTGGAATCTTGATCAAAACACAAAGTGCTGGAGTAATTCAGCAAGTCCGGCAGCATCTGTGGAGGGACTTGACCTCATTCATTCATTCATTCATTCATTCATTCATTCATTCATTCATTCATTCATTCATTCATTCATTCATTCATCCATTCATCCATTCATCCATTCATCCATTCATTCATTCATTCATTCATTCATTCATTCATTCATTCATTCATTTATTCATTCTGTGGAATTCTCTGCCTCAGAGGGCGGTGGAGGCAGGTTCTCTGGATGCTTTCGAGAGAGAGCTAGATAGAGCTCTTAAAAATAGCGGAGTCAGGGGATATGGGGAGAAGGCAGGAACGGGGTACTGATTGGGGATGATCAGCCATGATCACATTTAATGGCGGTGCTGGCTCGAGGGCCAAATGGCCGACTCCTGCACCTATTGCCTAATGTCTATTGTCTATTCAGTGAGATTGTGGATGATTGTTGACCTCAATTCCATGTTCCTATCTGCTTCCCATAACCACGTACTCCTTTTGTGACCAATCATCCATCAGTCCTGGCCTTGAATGTACTCAACAACTGAGTGATGAATGGGGTAGGGAATTCCAAAATCGCTGACCCAGTCCTAAACTGCAGCAGCCTTATGTCAGGGAGACTCTCAGAGGCTTCTCAGAACTCTCAGAGTGCAGAGTCACAGAGAGGCGATGACAGTTTGCTGGCTGATGCGAGTATCTCGACCGAGGTGACGCCTGGAGGCTTTACAGCAGCCTGGAGCTCAACTGGATTTGGAGTCGCTCCAAGAGACAGCGTGTATGGACCAGATGCGGCCTGCAGTGGCTCGGAGCAGTGGAGGACCCCAACAACTTTGCTCAGCCAGGACACCGGGCCTTTCTGGCCACCTACACTTAAAGCAACTTGGACTTTCAAAATGGTGCCAAAACACAAAATGGTGGCAACTCTTGTATATTGTCTCAGTGAACTATTTCTAAACACTTTGTGCTTAATCTAGGATTGTGCTTATATACAGTAATACTTTGCTGCAAACAACTAATTTCACAGTACTTTGGTACATATGACAAGTTTAATTTAGAGATACAGCGCGGAAACAGGACCTTCGGCCCACCGAGTCTGCATCGACCTGCGATCCCCGCACACTTACACTATCCTACACACATTAGGGACAATTTACATTTACACCAAGCCAATGAACCTACAAACCTGTACATCTTTGGAGTGTGGGAAGAAACTGAAGATCTCGGAGAAAACCCACGTGGTCATGGGGAGAACGTACAAACTCCGTACAGACAGCAGCCGTGGTCGGTATCGAACCAGGGTCTCTGGCGCTGAAAGCACTGTCAGGCAGCAACTCTACCGCTGTGCCACCTTGCCACCAAGGAAGAACCATTGAACCATTGAATGTTTCATTACAGCCTCTTCTGAAGTCTCAAGCAGATCCCCAGACCACTCCATATCTCCTCAATGGAAAATCCAACCATCCCGGAAATCAGCCCAGTAACATTGCACCGCAAAGCTCCAAGGCAAGTAGTTCCTTCCTTTGGGAGGGAAACCAAAACTGTTCACAGTTCTCCTTGTGTATTCTCATCAAAGCCTCAATGAGCCCTCTTAATACAGTGTCAATATGTGAACAAAAACAAGAGTGTAAATTAGCAAACTGAAGCAGCACATTATATTAAACTATTTCCACACTCTCACTAAAAACATTACAGCTTTGATCAGATTTATCAGCTGAATTGGATTTTGGCAGTGATGTGACTGCTAAACTATAAAGTTCCACAAGGTGGCAGCAGACAGCGGCACTGGGATGATAGGCATTCAATAGTTTAGTACCGTAGTTACTTTCTTGTCACATGTGCCTAGATGCCAGTCAAATGCCTTGTTTTACATACAATCCAGTAAAGTCATACATATAAGCATATCAGACGCAAGTAAAAGAGTGTAACGATTGTACTGTGTGTAATAAAAATGGAAGATTTTATTCTGAGACAGTATACAGGGAGTAATGTGTAGGAAGGAACTCTTCTTCCTATCTAGCCCACACACAAGATTAAAAGTTGTTCAGCCAGAGCTGAACACACTTCTCGGCATCTGCACACAATGGGGTCTGTCTTGCTCTGCTTGTGCTTCATGTGCGTGGTGGCGGAAAGATTGGTTGAAACAGGGCCGCGAAGTGAACGTTCTTTCCTTGACCTCAGGAAGGAACTGCAGATGCTGGTTTAAACCGAAGATAGGCACAAAATACTGGAGTAACTCAGCAGGACAGGCAGCATCTCTGGAGAGAAAGGATGGTTGACGTTTCGGATCGAGACCCTTCCCTTACAGCGAGACATCATGCTTCCGGCACATCAAGTTCTTTCAAATATTTTGAGTCTTATCTTGGTAAACAAGGCCATTATAATGCAGGCCGGAGCACATAATGCAACCTTACTCGTGCAAAGTCCGCAGTAGTTCAGTGCTGAGGCAGGGTTATGGTTAGGGTTGTACAGGTTGGCTCAGGAGCCTGATGGCTGATAGGAAGAGGCTGTTCTTGGAGCTGGCAATAACAGTTCTCAGACTCGTGTAGCTCCTGATGGTAGCAGAGACAAGAGTGGTGGTGTGGGGGCTTTGATGATATTAGCTGCTTTCTTGAGGCAGTGTCTATTGTCTATTGTCAGTGCTTGGTGCAGTAGGTTTTGAAGGTGGGGAGGTGTCATAAATAAAACGCTCCTTCCGGGCAACATCCTGGTGAATCTCCGTCTCCAGTGTAATTATGCCCTTCCTATAGTGTGCTGATCAGACCTGTGCACAATACTCCAGCTGTGACATTGTTGGTATTGGCATTGTTTTATTATAATCAATGTTTTATAACATTGTACCATAACCTACCTGCCCTTCTATTCTATATCCTGACTGATGCAAATAAATATCCTGTACCCTACAATCTACCTGTGCTGTCACCTTCAGCGATGCTTGAAATTCTACTCCAAGATCCTTCTGCTTCTCAATACTCCCTCAGGCCCTGACATACTTTCTGCATGACATCCTGGTTATTATATATTCCACTGGAACACAACTTCAGATTATCTTCCACACTCTGTGGGAGTTTGCCATGTACAAAACTGTGCAGGAGCGGCCCGGTGGCGCAGCGGTAGAGTTGCTGCCTTACAGCACCAGAGACCTTGGGTTCAATCCTGACTACGGGTGCTGTCTGGGTGGAGTTTGTACATTCTTCCTGTGACCTGCGTGGGTTTTCTGTAGGAGCTCTGGTTTCCCCCCACACTCCAAAATCATACAGGTTTGTAGGCTAATCGGCTTGGTATAATTGTAAATTGTGTAGGATACTGCTAGTGTGCGGGGGTCGCTGGTCAGCACGGACTCAGTGGGCCGAAGGGCCTGTTTCCGTGCTATATCCCTAAACCAAACTACACGGATTGCAGTATTCCATATTAAAACAGAGACTACACTCCATTTGCTTTCAAGAGCTGTGTGTGAGGCTGTGAGAAATCTCTTTAAATGCCACGCTTTCTTTGGCCATTATTTTTCAGCCATCTGCCCAGCAGCCTCTCTCGCTCCACCCTGCAAAAATACTGGTACACGCTGAACTAGCCCGTTTGCATTTTCTGCTTCGACAAGAGACTTTGCTTTGTTAACTGTAACCGAGAGTGTTCAAACATGATCTTGCATCTGTGTAACTCAGTACCAGGCTCTGCCAGGCCACTGATCAGCAGATAAGTTGGTCCCAGCCCAGAACACGTTAGCATTCCTGCGGTTATGCCTTTGTTTATCCTCTTTCAAGCAGTGTTATGTTTGGAATCTATAACCATGTTCATCAGGGAGGTTGGAAAAATGAGTTGGTTCAGCATATATCTGACATATCTAGGAGCCAGATCGGATTGGCTTTTCTTCCCAGAGCACAATGCCGTCTGTCAATGGTCAACTCGTTGACAAGTCCTGGGATGTCAGGACTTTCATATGA